>NW_010177206.1:25490-55109 GCF_000695765.1 Mesitornis unicolor
TTCCGTTATAAATCCTAAGCCCATTTGGGCTCAAGGATGAGCAATATTTATTTTCAAATATTGTGCAAAATACTTTGAGTCTTTTTAGAATCCCAGGGTGATGGGGAGCGGGGGGGCAAGGCATGCTGGATCCTTTCCTCTTGCAGAACGTCCAAACTGTTTTGTTGCTGAAGTTCCAGACCAAAATGGGCTTAATTTTAAGCAAATATTTATTCTTTCTTCAGTCAGGAGGGCTGAGGCAGAAATAAAAGCATCAGTGTTTGACCTCTAGCAAGCAAGTTCAGGCTGTGCAAAAAATGCATGTGGTGGATGAAGCAGACTCCAGAGAAAAGCAAAGAGAGGAAGATAGGGGAGTACTCTGTGGTGGCCTGGAGCTTAAACTAACAACAATATTATTTTGTAGGAGCTCTTAAAGGGCACCCTCAGATTGCGCTTGATCTTTATATGGGCACAGGAAATGACAGCTCTTCTTCCAAACCCAGCATCTAATTCTGATGTTGTCCAACTGGACATAGCTCAGACGAGCCTCAGTTTCTCCAGCAGGACAATGAAGCAGTGGGAAGTGGGAAGCTGGCTGGCTGAGGTAGAGCATGAAGGAAAGGAATTCCTTGCTTTTTCTGTCCTCTTTCACAAAAGCAACCCTTAAGAGCAAATAATTACCCAACGGCACCCAAGTAAGGTGGCTCCTTGCAAATAATGTCATAAAATGACAAGCCATTTGTAATATAAATATCAAAGCTATTATTACTTCTAAAGTTTCCTGTTTCCTTAGACTATCCAGAGAGGACAACCACCTTCTGTGGAAGTGGTTGCTTATACTAACACAGACTTGGAGCTGTGTTGCTCCTGTTACTATCCCACCTCTTAAAATTCACCACTGCCATCTGATTTGAACATGCCATTTTATGCCACTATTTCCTGTGGAAGGCCAGGGGAAAAGCTGGTCCAACACATCATGGAGAATATAATTTCTCTTGAAGCTGTTATGATTTCCAGAGGATTTTCCATATTTCATGGTGTTTGCTTGAATAAGGATCAGATCTCAGACTTATTTGAAATCTGTGGGGTGATTCCCATGTTTGTGGGGTGATTGACCATTTTGTGTAGGGGCAACAGGGAATATTTATCATTCCTCTTATGCAATCCCCTCACTACCTGGTACTATATAGCTGTCTATTACTACTGCAGCTAGGTCTTCAACCTCCGGAGCCCATCACAACTGTAACAGAAAGTTTGTCAGTGCCCGTTTCTCCAAACAGAGGAATCGGCACTACAATAATGCACAATTTTTTTTCAGTTCAGAAGGCTTCTCTTTTGAGTCAAGGTGAGGTTATGGCCATTTCCCAAGGAACTAAAGACATTGCCCAGCTCTGCATCTGTTTCCCAGGAAAAATGGGGCAATCTGAAGACATTGGGGTCTGTTTCAAGGTCACAAGGCTTATTCTGCAAGCCTGCACTATCTCTTCTTACAAGCGGAGGCAAAATTAAGGGTTTTCACTTGAGCAAAATTCTTCACACTCATGATGCCTTGGACCTACACAAACAATTCTGCTGTCTAACACTATTCAGCTTTGGGAACTTTGTATAGACTTGGAAATATTTGGATCACACCTACAAAGCCTTCCACTGGAGCTTGATTTAAGTCCACTAGTTCAGATTTCAGTCTCAGATGAGATATCGTACCTCAGGCAGTGGAGACCCACATGTGGACAGCAACAGATCTTGCAATCAGCAGCTGCCCATGCTAATTACTAGTATCTACTGACACAGACCTCTGTATAACTCCCTTTGCTGATCTGGTCTGTTTATAATGCAGTAGTGGTAAAAACAAATGTATTGTCTTTTGGGGAACTACTTGGTAGTTCCTGCTCTTGATTGTGTGATTCATGTGACCACAGAAAGAAATGTAAATTAAGTATACCATAAGATAAATGTTATAAATAATAATATACTTTAGAGACTGTATTTACAGAGAAAGATCCCACTACAGTGAGAGAGGAAAAAGCTCTCACTCACTCCTGCCCTCTGTTCCACAAAAGTAAACTGCTTAACTTTGTTGTGCTGGTTTGTTTTCATTTGCAACAAGGATTGCTGACTTACCAAGACCCTTACCTATCTCCTCCACTTTTTCCTTACAGACACTACTCTTTTCTGCATTAAAAACCATTGTGCAATACCAGGAGCACAGAGTAGAGCTAGCAACATTTTTTCCAAGCTTTCTGTGGAACCGCATATCCTTATTGCTCTGTTTGTAGTACAGTACTGAACAGTAGAGCCACACATTTTTCTTTTGAGGGAGGTGTGAGCTGGAGGCAGTTACAGGAGGCAGCTGACACAGGACAGATGTGCAGAAAGGATGAAGCCACGGGAGAACTACTCCACATTGCAGCCTGGGTTTAACCTCTGATCTCCCTATAGGTTTTTGTTCAGTCGCTATCTACAGTTAGCATGCTTCATTTTGGGTTTTCAACAGTCCAACTTTAATAAAACAGCTTTTTCCTCCTTGATTAGAGAAGCAAAGTATACACAACGCTTCAAAGTATCACCCTTTAGGAGATACTGTAGGATCAGAGTGTTAAAAAAAGTCTCTGAATCTGGGATATTTATCCTGGCAATGGGAAGATGAATTTCTCTGTTTTATAGCATAGGAACGACTGCCTGTCTTTATGAGGCAGAGAGCTGGTGGCGCACAATTGTGCCCTGATACTGACTTCTCCTCACTTAGGGTGTTATAAAGTAATTTTTGTAGGGGGGTGGTTTGTTTTTTAAGGCAAAGAATGTTTCTGAAGAGCGTAGACTCGATTCTTTCCTTCTGAGATACCAGTAGCAGAATTTCTGTCCCTTTCTGCATGGTTTCTCGTAATCCCACAGGGAAAGAACAATGTCCCCAGTGGGAAGTTTTCCCCCTTACAATTCCTTCTTCTTCCACAGATCATCTTCTCTTCCAAGCTGAGATGCCAGCAGCAAAATTCTGGGGGACACAGAGTTCAACAAGCATGATTCTGGCTTCTTGTTTCTCTTGCCTCCAGGAGCTGGGAGAACAGCCTGCAACATCCAGCAATTAAAGAAAAATAAATGTGGGTTCGGTTGTAAGATGATCACATACTTTTTGTTACAGATGCTACTGCCAGGATCTGCAAATATTTGTGTGATCAGACTCCACAGGGTTTAAAGTAATGAGGACTGAGTTGCTGTCCCACAACCCCCCTTTTCCCTCCCTCTCTGTTACTCCTCCACCCCTGCTGTTTCCCAGTCCTCCCAGGTTTCAGGATAAGACACACAACATTTTATTATTCAGTCAAAACACTTGGGTGACCTTGGAGGTAGAAGCGTCTGGCCAAATGACATCCTAGCATTTGCTCAAGCACACCCTTCCCTGTTCCACAGCTCCTGTAGATCCTGTGGGTTGCAGTTATGTTTTTAATAGTATTATTTTCTTTTCTCTCCCCCCTCCACCCAAGGGCAAATATGTTAATTTTTTTTCCCTTTCAAGGTTTGTGTCAATGAACAGTCAAAGAGTGAGATGAGAACCTGCGTAGAGGAACCTCTGGCAAAACCTCTGAATGCTGTGCATCTGCGAGAGAAGAGAAATGTCAGGAGTAGTTAGCAAAAAATGAATAGCCCTGATCCAACCCTGTGATTCTCCTGCCAAGTTCTCCAGTGCTCACTGGATGACCCAGCAGAGCTCTGGCAAAGCTCTCTCTTAAAGCTTTCTTCCTCCTGTTTACCTGCTGTCTAGCTTAATTGGGAAACTTTGAGTTCAATAGGAAGTGGTCATTAAGGTTTCAGGTCACGCTAGCAACAACAGGCTAGAGTCAAAACAAACCTAGGCCTACCACCACAACAAGGTGGTGTGGCCCTGATCCAGGAGGTATCTGGGGGGTGCAAGGGAGGGGGAAATCACTGCCCTGAGCTTCCTCTGAGCTGCTCCTATCCCTGTTTGTGGGATGTGGAGCTGTCCTCTGTACAGCAAGAGAGGACCTGGCACTCGGGAACGGTGAAAGCAGGCTCGCTTCCAGCTGTGCAGTGACTGCTTTCTCACCTCCCTGCCTGGAGCTGACTATCGTGTCCATGGACAGTTTCACCACTGCTCAGTCCCATTTCAGGAAACCAGGCAGCTTTGCCAATGCATGTCTTGCCTCATCTGTAATATCCCTTGGTCTTTCGCTCATCTTCTCCTGCAACCTGAGTTATGCCAGTCATTCCCAGCTGACCGGGCCCAATGCTACCTACATACAGCTCAGCCTGCATACAGCTGCCATTTCCTTGAATTTTCTTCCACAACTGACAGCCCTGCCACTGATTTACTGATGCCATCTAAAAGGCGTGTTGTTTGGGAGGAAAGATATATGTATGTATGCATTTTAGGTGAACTGATTTGTTGCAAGTCTTTCTCAAATACTTGACAGTACATGCCTTTTCTTTGTTGTTTTTTTTTTGGCCAAGAGGCTCATGCTGACCTACCAAGAAGGTGCTGTTTTAACACGCTCCAAAAAGGGGCACACTGCTGATTGGAACAACGGCAGCCAAGTCAAAGTGTAACAGGGAGTGCACACAGGGAGAGAAAAGGTGCTACTCAATCTATGATAAAACTTGTGGTGCAGAAGCAGCCAAAGGTCACAAAATCTCCTCCTGCCCTTCACTCCCCTTTGAATACTTCCCCTTCTTCCCTTCATCACATTTAGCCAGAGCTGAAATAGCCAGCAAGCAGTATTTTACCAGCTCCTTATTCAAAGTCCTGCTCCTACGTTACAAAGCATTTAGGCACTCAGGGCTTACCTTGAGACCTGACTCAGTCTTCCAAGTTACCTCAGCTCCAGGAAATAAATTCAGCTGGTGGAAACTATCCCAGCCTCTAAATTAGGTAGACAGATCAAGTGTAGTAGAGACACAGGGCTCAGCTTAACTCCTCACTCACTGGAGATGGGGCAAAATGCTCGTGAGGTTTGGGCTCAGATTCTGATTCTGGTATGTTCTCTCCCTAATCCTAAGCCCTCCTGAGCAAGGCAGAGCAAAACTAAGAGAAGTCAAAACACATAGTAAAGCGAAACACTTATTATGCATCACTCTTTTGAAAAATCTATTTCCTTTGCTCTTTTTCTCTCCACTCTCTCTCCAGGTTGCAAAAAACATTATGCAAGGAACAGCCATGTCTTGTATCTTTGGAAAATGTCTAATGAGCTACAGATCCTACAGCAACCTTAATACAAGCAGTGGGAGAATATATCTGGTGGGGGAGAGCTTTCTGAGCTAGTCAGCAAGGGCAGGAGATCCAGCAGTTGCAAGGTGAAGTCAGAAGGTAAACTAGAAAATGAGCTGCAAGTCTCTGACTTTCAGCATGAGGATAATTAACCACTGCAAGAGATTCACTAATCAACACACGGTGAAATCAAGGCAGGGAGTTGTCTTAAAATTTGCATGCTCGTTCAACCACAAAATTACGAGTATAAAAGTGGGAATTACTGAGTGAGTCCTTCTAGCCCATGAGAGGGAACAGAACAATTAGAAGATCACTCCTTTTTTAAATATTATTTTCTGGCTGTAGAATGCATAAAGATTCATAGGAAATAGGAATAAAAACCTTTCAAAATGTAATTTTAAAAAAATCAGTTTAAAGCAGCAATTCTATAATACCTCTGGCTTTCTGAAAGAGTAGGGGAGAGGTTATTGAATAACATCTTAGAAAACTTCCAGGTCAAAAAATATGAAGATGGGGGCTGAAGTGGGGAGAGTGGATAGGAAACTTCTTTCTTCTTCAACATGTATATAAATTGTTCACACAGACTCATCTTTTCAGTAACACTCATCTAAAAAAATAGGCTGAGTTTCTTTTCTGCTCCTTTTCTTATCTCCCAGCTCAATTGTATGCATCATACAAAAAAAAAGGAAGGGAAAAAGAGAAAGAAAAAGAGAAAGAAGAGGGAAGGGAAGGGAAGGGAAGGGAAGGGAAGGGAAGGGAAGGGAAGGGAAGGGAAGGGAAGGAAAATTAACAAATAGTTTTGGAAGCTTCTTTTATCATTAAACTTTTCTTTCCCATAGATACACAGCAAAGGATTTCCAAAGAGTGGCAATCCAATAACCTCAGCACTCAGATTATGTTCTCTATGCCATTCCCCGGGAGCCATACTTTCCAGAGTCTGCTCTGGAGTTCTTTCTGAAGAGACCAAACTGAAGATCCATTCGGCTATTCCAGCTCCTGCATGCCTGCTCTAATTTCGTGGTTTTGTACATGTGGATGCTAATGCAGCTTTCCAGGCTCATGGCCTGTCAAGATGCATGGGAGTCAGCACGGTCTGACCCAGGGAGAGGAATGGCTGTGTTGATCAGATCTAGGGTAGGGATCAGATCAGCAGCACGGTGAGAATTCAGTTCCCCTAGGTTCTGCGGTAGCAATGACTGGTTATCTTCAGGAATGACTGTTATTACTGCCAAGTTTCTTGCCAGATAACTTGGCTGTACCTCCAGATCTCTGTAGGGGATAAGTTGAAGGTGTTCACACTGCTATACTGGGAGTATCAGCTAGATTGCACCACGATTTGCTCCAAGGTCTTCCCGCAGACAAATGATGTGGACAGACTGCATATTTGACCTCAGGATCTCTCCTACACCTTAGTATAAACATAATCACTGTGCCCTTGAAGATGTCCTTCAAGAGGGCTCTTACACAGGCTGCCCAGATCTGAGGGATCTGGTTCACCTCAAGTTACACGTTGCGCCGCATTCACACCATTGCAAGCACACCATACTCTAGGGTACAATGAGTTTCATAGCAAAACCCTGCACAAGCGCTTTAACTTCTGAGCTGAAGGCTTGAACCAGACACATTTATACTCCAGAGGTTTCAGGCTTCCCTGTAGAGCATGTACTAAACACAGAGAGAAATGCGACACAAGAACACACCACTCCCTCCTTGGACTTCCCAGGATGCCACCAAGGAATTATTTCAGGGCAGAGATAGGAGGGTGCAGACAGCCCACAGGAAACCTGCTCACAGCTGTGGGACTGCCAGACAACAAGAAGATCTGTGGAGAGCGTCAGTCCATTTAACTCCATGTCAGCACATCCTGCAGGTTTACAACTGATTTGTAGTTATTAAGGGCAACAATTTGTAGAGAGATATTCAAGCTTCACTTCAAGATAAGGACAGTTGTAGGGAGTACTGAGCTGCTCAGAAGCAGAGACAATTTTATTTTAATGAGTTACAAAATCAAGGTGTGAGACTAAAAATCAGTGTGTGATTGAAGTTAATTCTCTTCAGGTGAGCAGTGGAAGTTATCGGTTTCCCCAGCAAATAGCCATGTGAACAGACTAAAAAGACAGAAAATGGAAATGATATGAGAGAAAAACAAAGCCAGGGGACTGAATTTATAAAAGCAGGGCATGTCTGAAGTGCAGGATCAGCCAACAGTGTGTTTCCCAGGGCAAAAATAGAGCTAAGAAAAGTGGATATCTTTGCTCTCAGTATGGAGCCATTCTGAGGAGAACCACAGAAAATGTAAGTTGTGATAGATAGCAAAAGGAGGCAAATACGCGCAAGCCCTGGAGGGTGTTGTGACTGTACCAGAACAGGAGCTGCAGACCCAGCTTGGCGGTGACTGAAAGGAGGAACATGATTGTGTGCGTGCTGTAGGTGCTGAAGTTTCTCTTTGTGGCTCTGTTTCAGAGCTACACAATTGAGGTCCTTTTGCGGAGGAAATGAGTACATCTGGATCCACGGAGACAGAAGAGTTAGTGGGAAACAGGGAGTGAATGAAGCCGGTTGAGTCTACAAAGGCGTTCATGTGTCACCACCCTCCCAGGAGCGCTTGGCTTCCTACTTTTTACTGGAAGTTATCCTCATGATGCCCTGATGAAGTAGGGAAGCATTTGCTTTGTTTTTCCAGACAAAAAAAAGCACTGAGTAGATTCAGTATCTGCCCTGGGCAATTTCCTTTGTCGCTACCCACACGTGTTTTCAACGTGATGTTGGTTTCTGGCTGGCCCTGGCTTTACTTTGATCCACCAGACTATCATCTCCTTCAGCTTGCACTAACCAAGAGCTGGGATCTTTCTTCAGTGGGTAAGTCTGCAAGTTACTGGTGCAGCAAAGGTTTTATTACTGGATATTAGTGGTTCTTTCTGTGAATTTCTGAGTAAGGGGAAGGAAATTCCAAACCAATTATGTAGCAGAGAAAAGGAGCAAAATTCATCAAAGAAACAAAGCCTTGTAAATTAATCACTAAGCTGATGATCTTTTTTAATTTTTCTCCATTCACGTGGACAGGACCCTACATGGCTGGAGGAAAAAAATCCCAATAAAAAGCTTTGGTTTTGCCTACACAGCATAGACTGATTAAAGACCTTTTGCTGGATTGTTATCCTTTTATTAGCATGAACCTAATAATAATAATATCACCACAAGTATATTTACTTTGCTGATGCCAGAGGGCCTCCAGGCAACTTAATAAAATGCAGCTCAAAGAGTGCTTAATCATTAATAGGACAATGTGCTGAAATAAAACTGAGAGCAAGGGTGAAAAAAAGCCAAGGATCCATCTCCCGTGCATGTAGGCTGATAATAAGCCAGCTAAAATGTCTGTCTTCTTTTAGCAGCAGCTTCATAGCACTCTGTATGTTGAACACAATGGATGTGTTAGCTATTGGCATCTGCAAAAGAAACAGATCCATATATCCCAGTCTTAGGCTTCTGAAAACAAGATGCTAATCTGTCTCTGCTCAGAGCTCTCTGGCTCTGGGATTTATCATAAGGCCAAACCCACAAAAGGGCAGAAATAAGACCTAATCCAAAGCTGTGGAAGGCATGAGAAAGGCCTCCAAGTTTTCAGGTGGGTTTTGGTCCAACCTAGTTTTTTCTTGCCTTTCCCTCTTACTCCAGCATGAAGACAAAACTTGGGCATAGGATGCTTTTAAAGGCAATCCCAGTTCCTTAATGACTATGAAAGGTTTCATCTGAGAGCTCTGGAGGCTGTATGTGACCTTGTGCTGTTACCACATGACACAGATAGTACATTTTCAGGCTCCATGTCCCACCTTTTTCAGCCCCCACTCACTGCTGTTGGCACTTCATAGCCCTTGAAATATTCCTGCTCAGTCAAGGAGGAGAAGCTGGATGGACTGAAGTCGCCAGCTGTGTCTAATTGGCATCTGCCACTGGGCAAATGTAAGAAATGTCTCTGTTCTAATGGAATGAGCAGGATGTGTCATTTTTCACCTATGCACATTTTCTGCTGTGTCCATTGGGATATGCTCCCAGTGATACGTGTTGGTAACACAACCTGCCCAGAAGTCTGCCCAGAAAGAGCCCAAGCCGAGGTTAAGGAGGTAGAAGGAGAAGTCTACATTTTCAAAAATAATAAAGAAGTGCAGGGGAGAGACATGCTGAAGAGGCAGACACTCATGGAGCAGAGTTGAGAGGAGCAAAAAGGACATTGCTCCTGTGGAGTCTCGGTTCTGTCTTTCCCTCCACCTGCTGTGGACTTTCCCAGCGTGTCTTCCATTTCCCCTTGCCTTTTGGATCTCATCCCTATCCTCTGTGGGAAAGTGCTGGCAGCAGACAGCTGCTAGGGATCAGATCCAAGAAGTGGCTCCATGCTCAAAGCCAGATGTGTGGCAACAGAACATGGATGAGGAGACGGAGAGGAAAGGAGCCGGGAAGGGTAACCTTGAACAGCTGGGGAAAAGGAGCAGAGCTGTTTGTCCCATGCCCATGACACAGGCAGCGGAAGGACAAGAGCTCTCTGAAGCTGTGCTCAGATATCTGGAAGAGTCTCCATGTGCTGCTGGATTGGATGTGATGGCTGCCCAGGAGCTGAATGGTCACTTCACTCAAACCTCTCACGTTATATGTTTGAAAGCATGGGGAAGTGGGAGGTGGCATTTCTTGACTGGCGTTTTTCCAAGGCAGAAGAACAATACAGATCCATAAACATTGTCTTGTGCTGCCACAAACAGAGCTGCTATCTGGATCACCTCCCTGATACTTTAAAATTGCAGTATATTGAATGGGGCAGAGGGACCGCATTGCGTGGTACAGTCTTGACTGTACCACAGAAGTGCTATTTAGTGAACCCATAGGCTTGTTCTGGACAGGCTGTTGTGGAATATTGCTCAAACCCAAGCACATTTACCTCCACATTGATTTTCAGGAGCCATTTTTGCAACATGTCAAGACAAAAATCACTGCCAAAGCATCCTCTCTGTCCATCCAGTCAGATGGTTTGGATGATGGAGGTTTAAGAGTCTCCACTTGACACCAAGCTAACTATCTGAGGTTGCTGCCACACACAGAGAGATTCCACCACCAGATTCAAAAAACAATAGAAGAGGGATTGTTTTCAATAAGTGAATTGATTCCTAATTAAATCAGGTATAATTACAAAATGACTGGTGAGTTTTCTGTGATGAAATTCTCCTTGGCTGCGAGAGTCTAAAGATGCTAGCTCAAAAACCACAAACTATGCATGAAAAAAAGTACATATAATTAGATTACAGATTAAATGAGATTTTATCAAAACATTTGTGAGAACCAAGTAGTAAGTTGAAATTTAGAAAAGTAAAAATAAATACAATTTAAAAAAAAATTAAACCTAAATAGTAGTTGTAAAATGCTGACCATTTGGAAAGTGCACAAATGCACGGTGGAGAATTGCTATATGAACTCTCGATGTAACAAGTGTGGAGCACATCATACTGAGTTGTACGTGCTTTGTTATCTGACAGAGACAAAGCCAGGCTTTACAGCTGATGTATTTTAAGGTACAGACATGTGATGAAAAAGGGCAGAGTTAAGGCTGAACTTTTCCACCATCCTTCTAAATTACCTTAAGATTAGTACTACGTAGACAATGGCTTTTTTGCACAGGATGTTTTATTTTAGCATTAATCTCAACCCTCTCCCTCCCCTTCACCTCTCTGGATCTCTGGGAATCAGAGTGGTTCTCACAGGAGTGCTTTCCTGTGACCCAATTATCTAAACAAATAAAAAAAAACATAAAAGGGTCCCCACCTAAGTCATGTCATGCTAACTCAAACTATTTTTTATCTTCCCTGAAAGGAGAAGCTAAAAATACACATTGTTTGTTTGTGACCGATGATAAATGGACCAAGCCTCCTGCTTTCAGAGGGTAAGAAGTCACATCACAAATGAAATAAATACCACTGCATATATCCCTGTCTTCAGCACCCTCAGCAAGAACCTGGGTTTTTTTTAATTAAAAAGAGGTCTCTACAAGACTTTACCTACAGAGAAGTAAGGTCTCTGTGTGGCAAACAAAAGGAGGTCAGCTTTAGGGAGAAGTAACCTAGGTGCTTGTAGGGGAGTCAGGTCATGGCAAGGGGCACTGGAATCAGTGCACTGTACTTCGTATCATTCGCATATCGTTCAGTAGATGTACAGAAGGAAGGAAAGGTGGTGGTTGGTTTTTTTTCTGCCCAGTGACTTATCTCCCTGCCTCTGATACATATGAAGAGTAGCTGAACTCCATTTACCCCTATTTACTCTCTACCACACCCATTAACTCTGGCTCCCATTTGCAGTCAGTATCTCAGAACATTAAAGAACAGAAATGAAGCCACAAAGTCCTCAGGGTCTTCAGGGACTTCAGCAGCTCCTGTGCCTGTGACATGCAAAAGGTGCAGTAAAATGGAGTATTACTGGATCACTGCTGAAAATCTGGAGCTATTATTTGATTCTGTATGAGATCTTTATGTATTGTTATTTGCCTCAGGGCCAGTCTGCTATTCTTGAGATGAATTTCACAGTAAAGTCACAGGACCATGAGTGTCAGTTATTCAGGACTCTACACGAGCCATCTAATCCAATGTTTATTTGGAAAGTGTGACAGATTGTATTTTGTTATACTGTATCAGCTATTCTCTAGTTTTGAAAACAGTGGCCAACCAGTCAGGAAGGGGTTGGCAACATCTTATAACTCTGGGTCCGGATTGGAAACCTAACCAATCCACTGTCAGACACTGTCAGATATCGCCAGGTGACTGTTCATCAAAATCATGGGTTGAAAGGAACATGAACAGACACACAAGAGCAATCCAGTTCCTCTCCCACAACCTGAGCCCTCTTTCTCCTCACAGATTCTAACATTGTCTTTGCATGGATCTTCTGAGGTTAGAGAAGGAGATTTATGGAACTGCTTTGCAGCTATTGAGAAGTAAAATAATTTCCTTGTAACACCATTAATTTCCCCATTAAAAAAACAAATCTCCCCTTCACTGCAGAAAAATTAATACTGTAGTTTCCCTTGGAAGCAAGCAACATCCAAACCAAGTCCTCTGTGTAACCACTGACCACTCTGAACTCCATCAGCTCCCTCACCCCACCTGCCTTTTTCATCTTCCCTGTGGGAAGACTTTCATATGTCAGCATAAGGAATTAAGTGCAGCAGGGAGACTCTGCCATGTTAAAGGTCAGTTGCATAAGTTCTCTTAAATGGCAATTAAATGATTCTATGACAAACAGGATGCACTTGGAGTGCAGACATCAGCTCCGACCTTGGGACCTGGGAGAGTCTGGGAAAGAAAAAAACACTTTGGGAAAATAAACATAACACCCAAAACTGTAAAAGCAGATGAATCAGCAGAGAAACTCTATCATTTTCCCTGTGTCGCTAGGGAAATGCAAAATGTAGTAACATTTTAATGTCTTTCTCAAAGAAACAGGCTGTCTTAAGATCAGCTGTTCATCCTACACTGTTAAGAACAACCTGTTGAATTACCGAGTGCCAGCCCTGTGAGCGACCAGGCATTTCAGCAATCTGACAGTACAAGAGTCATATTAAGGCCACGTCTGGTAAAAGATACGCAGCTCTGTGGTACAAGTCTGGGAAAGGGGTGATGCATGATTACATAGCATTATATGAATGAGAGAAGAAAGAGCAACCCTTCCTAAGAGGGAGAGGACAGGAGAAGCTGTCCCAGATCTGCTGCTCTTGGCCAGTAGCGGGACTGAAGCATCAGAATGCTCAGGCAGATGACAGCCCCATGAAGACAACCAGTCCATACCAGAGCCTCTTGCAGGATACACCCATTATCCACCCACCCCACCCACCGACTGTCCTGTGTGTATCTCAGCAGGAGACTGTCTAGCCTGAAGGTTTCATCTAATGCTTAACCTTTTTCCTAGGTTTTTGCTGGAGCCCCTTTGGCTCTGCTGGACACCATTGGAGAAGGTTATGGTCTGCATGTAGAAAGGGCTGCAGGGTGGATGCATCAGCATGAGATGTCCTGGATGTCTCAAAGATAAGCAAAGGGAGTTGGAGTACCCCAAAGAAGGCCTCAGTCAGACTAGGCATAACCTGATTAACAGCATAAATCTGGAAAGTGTCCGTAAACCAAGCGTTTTTCTGACAATGAGATGTTGACCTGCCTTAAAAAGCTCACTGGGCACAATATGATGAGGAAAGGAAGGAAGCAATAAAAAGAGCCGTGAATGAGGATGGAAAAAATCGATGCTTGCCAGCTAGTTCCAGATCTACAAGATCTGGAGTGGATTTCAGTGAGGAGAATTGTGAGTCAAAAAATATTCTCTTGAGAGCCATTTTCCTGATAAAGATTGCGAGAGAGATAGGCTTCCTTAAACAAAGTGACTGGCAGCAGAAAGCAGGGAAAATGCAATACAGTTTTGTCTAGGATGTGTTTCCTTGGAAGGCAGTTCTGAGTTTGCGATGAGAACAAGACAGAAAGGGGGAAAGGGCAAGGTGAGTTCAATTGAGCAAAATAGAGGAAAAGAAAAAATAAAATAGAGAGGAAAAGTTCCTTGGTCTTTCAAGTGGAAAAAATAATACAAATTCCCTATGGAGGGAGAGGAAAAATCCCAAAAAACTTAAGACAACTCAACACTGGGCTGGGAAGTGCCAACAGCTTGGGATGTAGCACATCATAGTGCACTGGCAAAATGATCTCAGGGATGAGAGGGGGAGTCTGAAATTACAGAGGAAAAGAGGCAATCCAGGCCTGGACTCTCCCCTCTGTCTCTCCTCTCCAAATATTTCCTTGCCAGTGAGAGGTAGCTTTGGAAAATATGAAGAATGGGATAGGGAAGCAAGATTCACTTGGCAACGTCCAATTTCAGGGGCTAGAAAGGAGAACTGAAGAGGATCCAGAGGCGGAGTTCCTGACCTCAAGGAGAATCCTAAGGGATATTTCAGCCACATTAGTTCCAGCAGGCAGCGGGACATCCTGGCAGGAGATGCTGCAGGGAGGGAAAGACTGAAATGAAGGGAAATGCTCTTGTCTAAACTAGGGCTGATTAATGCCTTAGGAACCAAGGGTCTGCTCTCTGGTTTCGCAGTTCACACTTATTCACCAGTCTGTCCATGGCAACAGGTGAAAAGTAGGCAATAGACAACAGCCTGTAGGATCCTTCAAGAAAAGCTCAAACTTTGCATGAATAATCAATTCCAAAGTTTCAAGGAATAACTAGTGTAAAAATTCCTGTGTGTTCCCTTCCCTCCAGTAATTTTTTTAGGTCCCAGCTTGAGAACAGAAATGCTAGAGAAGAGCTTGTTCTTGTTGCGTTTTTCACAAAGGCATCATATTCCCAGTTTGCTAGCAGAACTGAGAAGCTCTGCTTGCAAACCTCAGGACTGAGCAGAACCAAGCCAGCAGATGGTAATGATGATGATAATGTACCGCGTCAGACGACACTTTGATCTTGACACCTGGCTCTGTGCTTGAGCCCTTTGGCCAACTGGAGCATCCTGGCAGCAGCAAGTGTACAACAGAGGCCCCATACCCTGGGGATCTCAGTCCACAGTCAAGATCCTGTACCACAGGAGTTCAGATTTCACCTGGGATGAAAGATGTGAGGCCCCAGCAAGAACAAACACCACATTCACCTTTCTGCAGCACTGTTCATCAAAAACACCCTAGAATAAATGTAAGACTCACTTTATTTTGGCTAGGGAGAAACAACGTTTATCTGCACTAGGTAGAAGCTTAAGAGCTGAAGAGCACAGAATCCTATTGAAACGGGAGAGAGTTTGAGTCAGAAGAGCGTAAATCAGCAGGGCTGGAATAAAGCCAGGGCACTGGCATTTGCACCAGAACTGCAATTAAGTGTACTAGAGGATTTCTAAAGACCAGAGCTGGTCAGGAGCTCAGATTTATATCTATCAACCCACAGCAACCTTGAATACCAGGCGAGGGTGTTGACTGACAGTTGATTCAAGAAATAAAAATGCCACCTCTGCCTATAGCAACCAGGTAGCGCTCTGTAGGCCTCCCACCTAAGCAGCTGTCCAGTGTTCTTTATGAGCTCTGACAGGATTAGAGGACCTCAGGGTAAGGGTAAAGGTCTCCTCTGAATCATGCTGGTGAAGTGGCAGAGTTCTTGATCCTACACTGCGGGGAGAGGTAGTGCTTTCCAACCAGAACAATCAAGCTATCTGGAAAAGAAAACTAAACAAGATTCAGGGGTAAGGCTTTCTTCAGATCTGAGAGAGATTCTGCAGCCTTCAGACTAGGTCCAGAGTAGGAAATGGAAATCTCAGTTTTAGTTATTTTCTCATCAGTTGTTTTAATTAGGGGGTGTTTTGGAATGGCAAGTGTTATCTGCCAAGCTTTAAAAATCATTATCATAGCTTAAGTTTCACAGTTATAGGATAGGGAGGATCTAGAGGGAGATATTATTCGTTCTGAGACAAGATTATCAGTAACAATTTTGTGTATACCTAAATGATCTGCCTGAAGGCATTAGCTAATTATCTTTCCTTCATTAATGGATTTTTAACTGCCCAGCACTAGTGTCAGCAGAAAAACTCACTATACAGATGGGAAACTGAGGTGAGGGGCAAATTAAAGTAGGATTTTCTAGGGCTGCTTGCAAAAAAAAGGAAAATGTTTGCATTCATATTGGAGAATAGCTCCTCTTCATCTCAGTAGAGTTAATGCTGTTCTGTAAGATCTAACCCTGCGAGATGCTGCAGTTTCTTCTGAGTCTCTAAAATGGTGACAACGGCAGAAGAATTATCTCCTTGTAACAGGGAGGGAGGGTACTGTATTTACTGTATTTGCTGATACACATCAAGAAAAGAAGTGCAGGATGGGAAGAGAAAGAGGCAGCTTTGTTCTTGCAGCAGTTTGCTCAACAAAGCCCAGACTGTTCCAGTGATAGTGGATGCTGCATGTTTATTCTGAAAATTTATGGTTTAATTAATTTTGGGGTGAGATAGCGAACATGGTTCAGTGCCAGATCAGGTGAAATATGATCCTAGCATTCCAAGAATTCAAGCAGCTGAGGGGGTTGACTGAATGGCACCTGAAATCAAATAAAAGCCAGCACAATGGGAAGCTCTGGTATCTTAAAGGAAGATCTCTGGAGATTTTAAATAGATTCAGCAGGGTGGCAGGAGGGAGGGGAGTGGGCTAGATTCACCCAGGAGTTCAGACTGCCACAGTGCTGATGGAAACATGCTCGTTTTGCTTGCCTGCAGTTCTGCAAATGAGCTTGTGCTTCAGAGAAAAACTTTGGAAAAACACAAGCCCCATAGAACACAAAAGCCACCAAAACACCGAATTGCAGGGCAACGGGTTTAAGGAAAAAAAGTAATTTGAAGATCCTTTTTATTTGCTTTCCAGTTTGAGGAGCAGTCATACTCTGTCATCGTTCATAACTCTTTTTCTTCTGCCAGGAAGGCTGTGAATATACATCTGGCTTTTCTTTTTATCATGTTGATATATATTTTTAAAGGCTAGATCTTCAGCCAGGGAATAACAGAATCATGAGATTTAAGAATCAACCCAGGTATCGAAAGACTGATTCTCATATTCCTTGTGCAAGTAACAGTGTATGAATACATTTTATGTATGAACATGGCAATATTTCACAGCTGCAGTACTGCATAGTTTCCACAGCTGTATCAGAGCATCTCATAGTATTTGTTCTACATCTTCTTCAGAAGAAGGAAGCAATATTTTTCACTGTTTATGAATGAGGAACCATGTCACAGGACACAGAGGATTTGAGCAGTAAAAATAAAGACTGAAGCCCCTATCTTCTGCAGTGTAAGTTACTGCTCTAAGTGCTGTACAACTCTTCTCTTGGGCAGAGCGGGAGGAACCTGCAGTGATGTTGCTGAAACGGGACTAAAACTCCTGGGTCGGACCTCCAGCTTTTGCAGTGTGAATGTAGATGAGGCAAGAGAAGGAATGTAAATCACTCTCCAGAAAGAAAAGTGAGAGGAAAGGAAGAGTGTGGGATTACCTATAGCATCTCCCTTTATACTGGAAGGAAATATATGGATCACTTGGGGCAGCCCCAGTATCTTGCACCCTGCTGCCTTCATTTTTATGATAAGAAACCATCTCAGCTTGTCTCTCACAGACACAGGTGGTGCAGCCAGGCATCTCAGGCCTGTCCTACAGGGAATGCTGATTTCTGGAGATGCCTCAGCCTTAACTGGCAGCCTCATAGCAGGGATGTAAGGACTCTATCTCTGGAGAGCCTGTTCAGTTATCCACAGAGCTTGTCCCCGATAATGACCCGCAGTATTTAGTGTGCGGGGGGGGGTGGGTGGGTGGGGAGAATTAAATAAAAAAATATTTCCTTTCACATCTCGTTGTGGATTTTCCCATAAGCTGGTTAAATTACGGCTTTTTCTGGCTCACACATGTACCTTTTCATTTTAGTGTCTGGTCCTGACCTTTGCTCATGGCATTCAGTCTCCCATGCACACCCTGCTTACTCTCCTTTTGTAATTTATGGCACACACTGTACGACCATTTCCTTCTGCCCTTAACTCTCCTGCGTGTGTTCTTGTTATCTCAGCTGCTTGATAGTTTTGCCATATTCTAGCAAGCTTCCAAGCCTGTTCTCATAACAGCCTCTCTCTCAAACAATGTTCCACTATTTATGAGGGATTCAGCCCAATCTATGAATTCACACAGCTTGCTATGACTTCCCAGCATGGCCTACAGCCTTCCCTCTTGAGCGAGGGGGAGAGCTGTGCAGTGCTCAGGTCTTGCTTGGCTTTTAGAGAGTATAGGATTCATCTGCTTTCTGAAGCTTTCAGATTTCAGTGTTGGCCCTTTCAAAACTGAAAAAGCAGGACTGAACATGACTGTTCCTCGAAGGTCTACTCCTCCACTGGAGGCAGATGACATTAGGCTGTCTTTGGGTAATGTTTCTCCTGTTATTTTGGGCCATAAATGGGAACATTGCATAAAATGCAGGCTCTAGTCAGCATGTGAATCTTTAGCGAGAATTTATTCCTCCTCTATGCTGGCATAGTAGAAAATCATCACAATGCTCCAATCATTACTACTGAACTTGAGTCTCACACACTTCCAACAGACTGTTTGCCTCTTTGAGCCCACAGACACCTCAACTGCTTACTTCCTTATGGGAGAGACAGGACACGAAGGAGAGATCTGGAAGCCCTGTAACACCTGCTGAAGGGCTGGGTAAGAGGCAGCCAGGAGAGATGTGGGGATGCAGAGCTGCTGTGTGAGGAGGGGTAATGCAGGTGGTCAGCCAATGACTCCAGGAGGTTAAAAGCATCTCTTGCAGTGGAGACTCATTAGCTAAGCAGAAGCAGGGTTGAGCTGTAGGATGAAGGTGGGTCCTGCAGTGATACCCAGCCTTGGCTTGTTTAGCAGTGGAGAAGCTGGTGAGAGCAGGAGTCTGCAGGTGGACTTCTGAGAATCCCACTTCTCCTGTTCTCTTGGTCTTATGGCTCCTGGTCACAAAACTGTGTTGGTCTGAGACTTCCACTGACCAACTTCCAGTTATGAGTCTTGTGTGTGGTGCAGAGGATCTGATGGAGGAAGCACAGCACTCGCTCTCTTTGCTGTTAGCCTCAGAAATCCCAGTCTGTGCTTTATTTCCACATAGTCTCCTATTCTCCTCTCTCTGCTTGTGTTACACATCTGCCTTTTTACAACTGACCAGGAAGGGATGAGGATCTGCGCAATAATTGTGTAACTCTGCCCTTGTTTATCCAGATGGCTTTTCTGTGGCAGAAGTTATCTGAATGATGAATGCATTTTCCTCTTAGGACAGGATCTATTTCCTGGGATGCATCACCTGGCTCTTTCTTCTCAGGTCATTTCTCTGAGCATCTGAGCAGCTGTCTCACATTTCTGATGCCTTTCGGTGTTTAGCTGAAGTTGATTGCAGGCTTTGAAGTGCAGGGGAGGAGTGAGAGAGGAAGAGGAGGGAACTCCTAGAAGCATATCAAGACATAAAGATGTCTCCACTTCAACCACAGGTGTAACTGGAACCTACAGAATGGTACCCAAAGTAGCTTTGATCTTACTGCCTCATGCCCCTACATGAACAAAGCCAGAGTGATGCTAGTATCAGATGATAGAGGATTGAGCATCCAAAATAGGTTGAGGCAGAGAATGGTGAAAAACAGGCTGTTGTAGCCTTACTGCAATGCGTATATCCACCCCAGCTTCCTTCAAGCTTCTGGCCGCTTTCCTTCTAATGCTGCTCAGCAGGCAATTTGCCTTATTTGAAGTGACAGTGCACTGCTGGCATATATTCAACCTGGCATCCATCGTAACCCCCAAGTCCTTCTGGGGAAGGGTACTGCTCAGCCAGTGCAGTAGCAATCTATAGGGTTATTCTGCTTTATGGGCACTTCTTCCTGAGTGTTGTAAAGCTTCTGTCAGTCCAGCCCTCAAATTTCTCCATCCTATCTAAAAGTTCTGTGAATTGAATCATCAAATATTTTCCCCCTAATTCAGTATCACCTGCAAATATGATGGGGATTTTTTCTGTGTCATCATCCAGGTCATTGATGAAAATATTGACCACTGTACAAACCCCAGGGATGCTCCCTTAGTTACCAGCCACCGTTGGTGAACACCAAGCCATCAAATGTTTCTCTTTGAACTCAGCACTCCAGACAATTTTTTCACCTAACAGCTTGATCATGTAGCCCATATTTCTTCAGCTTCATAACAAGAATGCTGTGGCAGACTGTCACCAAAGGCTTAATAAATCAAGGTATATTACCTCCACTGCTCTCCCCTTGTCTACATCTCATCACAAAGGGCAATTGGGTTAGTAGAGCCTGATTTGTGCACAATAAACCCACACTGATTGTTCCAATTTCTTAAAAGATAATTTATCAGATCTGATATGAGCTTTAGGCTCTCCATTAACATAGTTTTTAGAGACAGGGATTTAATCATTTACATATCTCAAGGAGAACTTCTGGAAACCTCTCCTCTCCTCTCCTCTCTTCCATGTGGTTATCACTGGAAGAATGTAAGATTTTCTTACCTTTCCAAGGGCTGTTCTGGTCTCTACATAGCACTCACTAAGTACCACTGAATGACACCTTTCAAACGTCTTAAGAGGTTATAGATAAAGATGCTTACTTCAGTATGTTAAAATAAGGCACTGTAACCCCTCCAGGAATATAAGTCCCTGACTTCCTAAAAACATTTAAAAGGTCGTAGTGTGTAGGAGAACGGGGGTTTAATGAATCTCACTGACAGCAGCCTTTTCCGGTGCATTTCCTGGAGGCATGTGATTGTCATGATTTCATTTCAGAGCCTGACAACATCATATGGTGACTCACATGAAAGAAACAAACTTCCTCCTTCCCAACCTGTCTCCATCAGCAGTGATTCAGGCCACCATGCACTGACTTCTGGAGCTCCAGTTCTCCATGCAGTGAAATCAAACTAATGCCCTGACAACAGTTTCAGTGACAGTAAGCACAGTGCGATTGCTGGAGAAGCTTTATATTTCTCATAAAGGCTTCACAAATAGAAAAATACTTGAAATGCATTAGTACAGGAAGAGGTAACTCAGGCCTATTCTTTGGAGGCAGTTTGAAGTAGGGAAGAGACTACCTGGCAACTCTTAAATAGAGCATCTCTTCTGTTATAAGCAGCTAGAAAGGTATCTGTCAGCTGGGACTATTGAGTCTTGCCTTTATTTTAATCATTATTCTTCTAAGAATTAAATAAGATCACAAAGCAGCTGATAAACAGCCCATCACTGTCAGGATTACTGCTTGCCTTCTGTTACTGATGGCTCAGGGCACTGGATTCTGTGGACTTCCAAGCTATGAATTAATTTGGAAAAATCTTTTTTTGTTAGCATACTAATAATGGAATGAAATTTACTGGTGCCTTCATTTTGGCTGACTCGGAGAAAATTTCTTACCTTTACACAAATGTATATTTGCCTGTATTTTCATTTGTTGTTGTTAGTTTTAGTCAGGGCAGGAAAACTGAAGATGACTGACAGCACTTCTAAGTTGAAAAGCTTAGAGGCAACCACTATGAAAACGAAGATGTGTAATCAAAAAATTACTCTCTGCAGATGCCATGGGCTGGAGCACCAAACCTTCTACTGCAAGGGTGACCACTGCTCCCACTAAAGCCATATGGCAATAAAAAGGCCATCCTAAAAATAAGGTGTCAGTCCTCAGCATAAACTTATCTTTTCTCTGGCTGGTTCTGGCACAGAGAGGGGAAGAAATGGATCCAGTATCTTCTGCTCGAATTCCTAGGCAACACGCAGTACTGTCAGGGAGCCATGTGGCTCCATTCAGGGGCTTGCTTCCAGATTAAAACCAGATATATATCAAAAATAACAGAGCCTGTACCTATGCGGCCTCTGGGAGATGTGCTCATGTTCCGGATCTGGTTTGCAGAGCCAAGTCCCTGGAACCAGTTTCATCCATGCTGTAGACGCAGAGTGCAGATGGGAACCAGCCATTCCTGCCCAGTACCCAAGTTTTCTTGCCCACACAGACAGCTGACTTGCTCCAGACCAGGGCCAGAGCAGCAGCCATCGTGTGGGCAGTGCAGACAGCAAGTTAAGTTCTCATTTGAATTTCTAGTCTTATCCGCTCAAGACATCACAGGCAAAGCTGAAATCCGCTGTGATATTCTTGCCAAGGGTGAAGGAAATCAATAAGCTGAAGTATAGGCTTACGCGTGGAGACGTACCAAGTGTGCTTGGATGCATGGTTCCCAAATTAAGCAGGGGAAACAAACAGGTCTCTATTGCAAGCTTGAGAGCTGTTTGCAACATGCTTTTCGCTGTGCTTGTCGAATTGCCCTGGGTGACTGGAACAGCAGTACCTCAACCTCATCCTTGCCACCTTCTTCCTCTTCTCAGGAAAGGCAGAACTGGTAGATGTGCCTTACTTCAGGCTGCGTTCATAACTTCTGCTTGTCTCCATGCTGCAGCAAGGATAGCTCTTGCAGCCTGTCCCTAACTCCCTCAGCTGACTGAAAATGAAGGTGGTCCTCTAGTTTCAAGCAAAACTAGAGAGGTCTTCACGGTGGTGGTGAAAGGGGAAGTAGAGCATCCTTCTTTCTGTGGAGCCATAGCAAATGCAGAAGTTTTCTACTACAGGAGAAACCCAGCCCAGGGCATGCAGCTTAGGAGTGCAAAACCAATTGATGTTGTTGTTTACAGCAGTCCTAGAACAGAAGCTAGTAAACTCCTCCCAAGATATTAAGAATTTGGGTGTGAGGAGGAAAATTGCAATAAGAATCAATTCCCATTGGACAGTTATAGCAAAAAAACCCCCAAAAATCAAAAAACAAAACAAGCAAAACCACAAAACCCCAAAATGTATAAAAAACAAAAAATCAACCCCCCCAGACAAATAGAGAGGAAAAAGAGGGAAATGCTGCTACTTTTTGCAGCTTCCCACTCCGAAGAGAAGCTGGCCTCTTAAAACTGGCAACATTACAGTGTCCCCTTAAAAGGCTACATTCTCCCTCCAGGCTAGGAGAAATGTAAAAGGCTATGTGTAATAGCACCCTCTGGTAAATCCTGTCATAAGAGTATCCCTGGCCCTATATATGGAAAGAGAGATACAGCTGCAAACCATCTCAGAAGAGGGCTATAAGTGTAGGTGACACTTTGGAGATAGGGGAAAATGGAGGAAAGAAGAGACACCCCTGTCTAGAAGGAAAGAGCACAGATCCATTTGATCCTGCCAGGAATCCCCAGCTGTGCTGGCCTCCTGCGATACAGCTGTTGAGGCATCTCTGATTCAAACCACAGAGTGTCTTGCCTCGGAGAGAGAGAGGGAATGCCAATATTTCCAAAGAACTGGCTTGCCTCCCCCTTTCCTCCTTGCCCCTTTGCTCCCCAGCCCACGAATAGGGAGACTACCCAGGTAAAAGGGGGAGCGTGCAGCACGACGTGTTCAGCTGGAGACTCCGTTCCACAGACTGAGGCATTGCTGGAATTACCCAGAGCTAATTTAGGCTCTGGTGAATACAAAGTGTGTGCCAGCAGGGGAAGAGCACATGGCGTTTGCCACCCAAGGTGGATTAAACCAGCTTGGAAAGTTTCATGAGAGAAAGCATTTCTTTGAGACAGGCTGAGCGGCTGGCTGGTAATTCAACCATGAGAAGATCTGGCCTGTACGCAGCTCTGCAAATAATACATACGCTTACTCGTGCATTTCCATCTCAGAGGGGAGAAGAAAGTGGAGAATGAGGGCAGCTCAGTGCAGGAACAACAACATTTCCAGCAGTAGAAAAATGCTCTGACTGAATACCCATATCCTGCACTTTCTAAAGGTATTTTAAGGCCACCAAAAATGCGTAGTATGGGGAAGGGAAACTAGCCTAATCCCTAATTTACAGAGCCTCTCCCAATTGCTTCTGCTGAGGCACTGTCTCCAGAAGCAGCAGGAGATTCAGACCCAAATGTCTGTTCTGTTGCCTCTGTATTGCTGGATCAAGTCAGGTTGCTTGACCCTCACTCCTCCATGCTCCTTGCAGGCTGCTCCAGGGGGTCTGCCCATCTTCTGCCATGCAGAGCTGTAGCACACTCAGTTTTGTTTGGACTACTCATGGTGGGAGCACATGGGCCCACAGCAAGCCCAAGTTTGAGTTTTCTCCTCAAGACCACTTTATATCTTGGCCTGGGCCTTCTTGTGTGGAAGGTCAACAAGTCCGGGCTCAGACACACTCTTAATCCCTGTTGCAGACACAGCTTTAGAGCCCAGGATTTGGCACCACAGCTCTTGAAACCCTTTCTTGTTTTTTCTGCCCACTGCTGCTTCTGGAATTTCTCCTCAGCGCAGACAAATTCTCTCTGCACAAAGACAACCCCTTAGGCTATCAGGACAGAAAGAGATAGCACTTTACCATAGGACATGATAAACTGGTATCTCACAGGGATCCAAGATGGCTTAGTAGCTAACAGATCAGACTTTGAATCTGACAAGCTAGCCCTGCAGTTAGACACAAGGTGTGCAGGAAGAGGGGGACCACAGGTGGTAGCATCAGGAGGCTCAAGGGGTGGTTGTTCCCCATGACCTGCCGCCTGCATCCTCCCTGGCCAGCCCTCAGCTGCAGCATGGGAACAGCACACATCATTCTCCAGATACTCTCTTGGAGCAGTGTAAGGGGTGGTCTTTCAGGGACCCCTCCTTATCACATTTCTTCTGCTCCTGAAATCATGTGATTTTCCCAGGTCTGTGGCACTTTTCCCAGAGGAAGGGCTTTTACTTTATCTGAGGATAGACTTAGTCCTGTCTGCTCTGGGGAAGATAACAGGGACAGTGGCCGGTAGATGCTTCAGAGGAAGATAGCAGCAGCAGCTTGTCCAGAAGAGAAAGTGACCTTCAAGCTCCAAGAAAAAGGGAGAATATAAAGATTGCCTTCTGTTTTTGGGTTTTGGTGGGTTTTTTGTTTGGTTTTGGTTTTTTTGGGGAGGGAGTTGAGGGGGACTGTTTGTTTTTGGGTTGGTGGTTTTTTATATTTTTGGGGCTTTTAGAGACTACAGAGAAAACCGAAAGGTTAATTGTTGTGGGTCTTGTGCACACAGAGATGGTCCTTCCAGTGCGAGTTCCAACCAAATGGGAAACAAGTTCAGAAGGGAAAAGTCATACGCAGAGTCCTCCAGGAGGCTGGGGAAAGAACCAGAAAAAGAAGCTAGCTTCCTTGATTCTCAATCTGATGTATCTCAGGGGTCATCTCTTCCATAATGTCTCATTTTTCCCCAATGCATATTCCTAACTGTAAATGTTTCTGTTACTTGCCGAAAGATTCATGCTTTCTCAAAAGCTTGTTGTTCTTGGCAAAAAATATCTAATGGCAGAAAACTCATCACTTACTCCTGATTGCTGTAAAAGCTGCTTGTGTGTGTACATCTGTCTACAGACTCAAGGAACAAGCAGCACATTCAATTTCCACTTTTTTCTGTTTCTCCTCACAAGCAGATCCTCTAGATCAGATCATATTTTTCCAGTCTCTGTCTTTCAAAATATGAGAAGAGGCATACAGTAACATATTTCTCAGTTTCAGTGATTTTCCCTTGATTCACTGCACAGGAGAACAAGTAGAGCCACAGGAGATCACTTACCCATTTCTAGCATTTTCTTCCCTTATACCTGCAGAAAGAGGAGGTGTGTTTGACCGAGATACCTACAACGATGCTAAGGTGGTTTGCAAAATCCTGTGGCTGCCTTGATAACCGTTCCCTATTCAACTGAATACACTGATGAGTCACGCAGAAGTGCCGAAGGGTAGATAATACGGAGACTGATTTTGTTCTTTGAAGAGCCTGACTCCATCTGCAAAGAGAGGACTAGCAAAAGCCAAACCCCTCCCATACCAACAAAGAAAGTTCTCCGCAGAGTTGTATCTAAAAGTAGGTGGTATACACCACTAACAAAGCCTCTCTCATCTCCTGCTAACTCCAGCCAGCCACCAGATAAGCTCCACTGAAAAGAAACCCTGCTGTCTACCTCTGCCTGCTTTTATATATGCCCCAGTTGCCTAGCCTCACCTCCTTGTTCCTCTCTTGCTTTTAATCAGCCTGCCATTCAGCTCACTTGGGATGCAATTAACCAGGAAACTCCACTAAAGATTTCATTAGAGAGAAATTCACTATCTCCAGTTTTGAGCTTACCCAATCACAACAGTGAACCTCCCACCAGAACGGATTTCCAGCTATAGAACTGCTTGTACCAGAAAACTAAGTTTGGGTTCACAGCACTTTCCCAGGTGGGAAAAGCACTCTGTCCTACAAGAAATGAGACACAATCAATGACTGCATGTTTCAACTCTCAGTAGAATAATTTACAGGCACAGAAATCCAATTCAATCTGAGAACCAAAACAAAAAGCTCCATTAAAAATCAATAGAAAGTTAACTAACCCTCCACATTTTGCACAGTACGATTTCTAACTGAACACTTGAGTATTTACCATTCCAAACCAGCTACATCCTTTTAAGCTCAGAATTCCCCACAGAGGTGCAGAGCTTGTAAACATTTCCACCCAATTTTTATTCATGGAGGAGGAAGCTGAAGTACAAAGAGGTGAGAAATAGATCTAGGAACTGATCCCTGCTCTGCCAATGTGTTATCCAGCATCCAGGTTATCAGAAAATAGTCTGCTTTGTTTGTTTTCCTTTTGGTAAAATAAAATATTTTTTGCAAGGAAAAGTGGAAGAAAAAAACCAAAACCCAAGCCTCAGAGGCATAGCCTCAAACTCCAGTGTGTTACAACAGGTGAGACACTGGCACAGGTTGCCCAGGGAAGCTGTGGATGCCCCCTCCCTGGAAGTGTTCAAGGCCAGGTTGGACAGGGCTTTGGGTAATCTGGTCTGGTAGGAGGTGTCCCTGTTCATGGCAGGGGGGTTGGACTGGATGAGCTTTAAGGTCTCTTCCAATCCAAACCATTCTATGATTCTATGATGGATCCTTCCAAGCAGAGAAAGGCCTTATTGAAGCTGGCATAACTGCTGATGCTATGCAGAAGGAGTCCTTTTATAGGCCCTTTGCTTTCATTCAGTAAGAGTGAATTGCATCAGTGTCAGTCACCCATATCCATTTCCATACTCTGCACGGCAGAGCTACATACCATTTTCTTCCTTATGATTATGTTTTATTATTTCTATTGCATCAGTGCCTGGAGGCCCTGGGATAGACCAGGTCTCTATTGTATTCATTGCTGAATTTACACAATGACGTACAATCATGGCAGCAAAAAAGTTCCTGAAGTATGCTGTGAGCTGGAAAGGCATTTGGGGTAATAAAAAAGGGAAGTTAATGATAACATGTTCTCAACCAAGGCACAGTGAAATCATTGTGAATTCCATTATGGGTAGGTGATTTAACTTCGATGGTGTATCACTGCGGGGAACAACCTTGATGTGTCATAAAGCCTGGCGCAGCATCAAACCCACATGCAATAAAGCTACAGGGCCAAAGCATTTCGGCAGATCCTCTCAGGGCCCTTCCTTCCCCCTCCAAGCTTTTTCCCCATCAACTCCCTATTGTGTAAACTGTGCTTGAAAATCATAAAAGTGCTAGAGGTGGGACACCACAGGGTTAGGACAAAGTTTGTTCTTATTTTTTCTTCTCTTTTTCTCTTTTTCTCTTTTTTTTCCAGTCTTCTGTGTTTCCTGGCTCATGTGGTTTGAAGTCACACCCTTGATGTAACTTCATTGCGGTTCATTTTTCTTGTGGTTTAATTAAATCTGGCTCCAGAGAGAGTTGTGTGTTAGCAACAATGGGAAGAGGAGGCAGGAATCGGGAGATCTAGGAATCGTCAGGAATGTCATAGCCTGGAAAGTGAAAAATCAAAGTGGAGGTAAAGTAGCCCAGGAAAAAGGGAATGGAGAAATTCCCTAACCAGTCTAAAGGCAATTGAGTTGCTTATCAAGTATTGATAATTCGGGGTAGATTTGGGTGTGGTGGGGGAATGTGAGTTCCTCCAGCCTGGAACACAACAGCTGTACACAAGTTCCCAGATGAGTCCTTGCCATAATGCCTTTGACATTAACAGAATTACATCAAAGATGCAGATTCCATGGAGGGGAAATCAAATTAAGTGCTGTGTGCTTATGAGGTGAAAGCTTTGTTAGCAATGGAGATAGGGGGAAGGGTCCAAAAGGGAGCATTTGAGGGCCAACTGAAGGACTGAATTTTTCTAAAGCGGCACGGTGGTAATTCAGGCAGCTGCTGGGGAGAAAGGAAAGGAGATCATTCTGAGATAAAGCCTCCCCTTGATTTTGGACCCTGGTTTGCAATCCTCTTGTTTATGGCCGTGGAAGTCCCAAGCCCCAGCTGGAGAAAAGTGTTGTAAAAACGTCATTTGCCAGAATAAGCTGAATTTTAATGCAGAAAATAAGTTTTCTGTGTTATAAATCTTTCTATTTCATTAAACCTTTTAAATGCTGCTCAGCTATGTTACATTTATTGAATGTTCAGAGCTTTCCTCTTGTGTCAGTAACTGCTTGGCTCTGTTAAAAACGGACTCCTAAGAGAACATAGTGTTCATCTAAAGTAAAGCAGGCGAGAGGGAGGAAAGCAATATGTTATGTTGCATGAATAGTTGAATCTCTTTGAATCAAGAGCTGGTTATTCATAAGATGAATATCTGCGTATCAACTCCTCCTGGACATGTCTATGGTGTACTGACTAGCATCCCACTCCTAGCATGGTGAAATACAGGGTGTGATCCTTGTTGACCTGAGAGATGTAGGATCTGTGATGTCTAAGAAAGGAGAAGGCAAAAAGCCCGCATTTCCCTCCCTGTGGTAAAGATAAGATGAGGAAGTGATTTAAATGCTGAAGTGGGGTTTAAGACAGTTGCTTCTATACAATTCTCTGTCCTCAATGTCTGATAATTGTAAGGACTTGAATGGAGCATCTCCCACACTGGTGAACAGTTCTGCTTCTCCTTGCCTGCCATTGTTGATACTTGTTTGTATTCCATAGCTAGGTGAGCTATCAAGAGAATTAATAAAAAGGTAATTGTCACAGAGTCAGACCTACAATCCATGATCCTGCATCCTGCCTCAGAGAGTAGAAGAGAGTAAGGAATAGAATCTGTCTGAGTGATCTGCCCCTTGGGATCTCCTCCCAGCTGCCACAGTTTGTAGTTCAGGGATTTCCTGAGCTTCATCTTGCAGCTGGACTTGAGACAACGTTTGCTACACCTCTTATTTTCCACAGATATCTGTTCTGTCAGCCAGCAGAGTAACAAAGCACAGTTGTAAAAATATGGTGCATTCTTGGTCTGTGTTGTTACAGATGTGGAAAATAGTAGGCATCACCTCAGCCTGAATGTCTAAAATTTATTTGCCTAAAGCTGAGCTAGTCACCTTAGACTGTCTTTACTGAGCGAAGAGAGGAGGTGAAGAGTGGAAAGAGAAATGGGTGCCTTCAGCCTTTCACTTGTGTCTGAGACATGTAGCCCAAAAGGAGGTTAATTGCCCCTGAGGGTGCATATCTATCTCCGTAGACAACACAGGGAGTCTAGAACCCTAAACTCAGGCTTCAAAGTCAACGCCAGAAAAACAAGGTTGTTCAGTACCAATTAAAGTTGATATTCCTTCATCAGCAGCATAGCTAAGCCATCATCACTGGCACAGGTTGATTACCTGGGTTCAGAACAAGACTGGAGAGATTTTGGGAAGAAAATACTTTTCCTGAAACACCACCTCTGACTCAGCAAGAGTCACAGAGGCAGGAAGGGTGCTCTGAGGAAGGTTCACAACATGTTTGCATTGTCCTTGATGTCCTGTGACATCTGTTAGTTGTGGACGCCAACACAGCTGAACCTGTGGTCTGTCCCCAACATTGCTGTTCTTATGCTCATGTCTGGAAGCCCAAGGAGTGATATAAGGTTCCTATCCCATAGTCCTGAG
>NW_010177206.1:55140-60150 GCF_000695765.1 Mesitornis unicolor
TGAGCAATTCCATTTAAAAAAAACCAACAAAGGTTTTCACTTCTAATTTTGTAGGAAAAGGACAGACATAATTTCCCATGTGCTAAAGCCTACCGTTTGATTTTCATTTTTTTGTTTTTAGAGGGGTGAGGGATAGGAGAAAAGACCTTTCTTTGGCTGTTTTAGAAAAAAAAAACCAAACAAGAAGAAAAGCAAAAAAATATCCACCTACTGCCCTGCATTCTGGGAATTTCAGTGCTACTGTCCTGGATCCCAGGAAGACATGAGGAATCCCTGCCATTCAGGGAAATGCCCCTTTTCAGAGCAGTTTCCTGGTGCCACTGAGAATGCCTGGAGCATGCGGAGTGGCCAAGTGCTCAGCTGTTTCCTGGCAAGTTGCTGATCAGGCCAGGGAGACAGGAGAGTTTTCACCAGCAAGCCTCTGGCTGCTCAGAGGACTTCTGTTGAAATAACCCACCCCAAGGATGTTCTCAGCCAAGGAACAACATCTCCTTCCCTGCCCCAGAAGTCACAGTTAAAGTGGAGAAGACAGGCAAAAAGTAGGAGTAAAAATGAGTCCCAGGAAAGGGGAGAAACTTGCCTGGCATTATGCAGCATGTCTGGGTTAAAGTCAGGAGTAGGACCTTCAGCAGTTGAGTCCAAATATAGTACCTTGTCTGCTGTTCCCGTCCACTTCATCCGGACAGCCTAGTAGCTGACCTAAGGCTAAAAGGGACAATGAAAACCTTTGAAAACCTTTCAGGTGAGTCATGTTGCATTTCAGCTGCTAACACCTTTCACTACTTCTCTGCTTTTATTTTTAAGTTATGTTTTATTCTTCCACCACTATTTTCTTTTTTTTTTCATACTACTTTGCAGGACTCCATTCACTGAGTCTCCAACCTCTCCTCCAATACTGACACATAAAATCATTTCCCTTGTGAGGGAGATGGGAACATTCAGTCATTCCAGTTGAAGAAAAAGCAGTGAAAACTGTGTAGATATTTTCTTTTTCTTCCTTTTGTTTCTTTATTTCGCCTTGGTCTGGTTAGTTCTCTTGGCATAAGAATGTCCAGTGTTTACTTTTTTAATGAAAATGAGTTGGTTACGCTTCACCAGCTTCCAACATCAGCTTGGAATCCAGCCCTCTCGGTGCCATGCATCCTCAGTCATCACAGCAACAGGTTTGTTGTGATAATGCCTACAGCTTGCAGTTTAGTCTGACACTGGAGCTATGCAAGGCTCATTCAAAGACACAAAGTCTTATTGGTGGGTGTTAAGCAAGGTTGTGCCAATTTGAAGCAATGAGTGTTAGAAGATGTCCATAAGAGCAAGCAGCAAAACCCTTCAAAGTTAGGTTTGCTACCTCTTAGGAATAAAGAAGGGTAAAGGCTAATCCAGACTTCTAATTGTTGCCTTACAAATGAGATATGCAAATCCTTAAAAACAATTTTGCATCTTTGGAAGTAATTTGTGATCCAGAAGGGAAGCGGGGGGGATGTAAAACTTACTGTTAGCAAAGGATTGACATCTTGGATGAAAGACACATTCTTGTCGCACGCAAGGCACTGGCTCAGCTGTGTTTCATGGAGAATTACTCTTAGGCTAATGGGAAGGGACTGTTCAGGCTCTATAGCACATGTTATTTTTGGCTTCCATACTGAGATGGCCAACTAGCTTGGGTCCTAACTCAATGTCTTCAGAGCTGGTGTCCTTTCAGATTTCTACTTGATTTTCTGGATTTGTTTTTACTGTCTGCTAACGGTGGCCTCAAGACTGTGCTTGCCTCCTGCCTACATGCTAAGCCTTTGACCATGGCCTCTTGCATAGCTAAAGAGCATCCTTCCAGGCAGGTCAAATCTGCCAGCTGGACTGAATAGGACTCAGCATGCCCACAGAGGTGGTCTGCAGGCAGGCTGGAGGTATCTGTGAGGCAGCCCAGGATTCAGGGCGTGGGTGGGACCTGGAACAGAATAGGCACTGTATCTAGTTTCTCTCTTTAGGAGTTGAGAGACCTGAGAAGGTGGTGATTTTGTACCAGAGTGAGAGTGGCATTAAAGTAAATTAATGTATACTTGTAGATGGTCTCCTGAGTTTGCTTGTCAGGCCATTCCTGAGAAAGACAACAGCATTTAAGAAATGGTGGTCCAGTCCCCAAGCAGATAGATTGCTGTAGTCAAGGGACTATCTTTAAAATGCCAGCTTCCCAATGAACTCAGGGGGGATGGAAATGCAGGTTCCTCTGTTTCTGAGAGTCCCACTCAACTTCAGCTTGTTGCTTGAGTGCAAGTGAACTCATGCTCTTTAAACTAGAAAATTCTCATGTCTTTCTTTACAAGAGCACCTAAAGCCAGAACGACGTATCAGTGCAAGCCACTGGTATCTGCTGGGGGCAAAGCACAGTACTGTGGAGGTGGAGGAATGTTCCATGCCCAGCTGAGATCAATCATCATTACTTCAGGAAACTGGTGTCTGGTTGCAGAAATTTTGTGTGTCACAGGAAGACAAAAATCTTTTTGATGAAAAAAAAAGTTTTTCCTAATGTGAATATACAACATTGAACCCAGTTCTTCCCGTATCTCAGAGATATTGTGAAATAAATAATAAGAGTGTAATTCCAGCAGCCTTGACATTATTTTTAGCACTCATACCTTGCCTATCACCTTCATTGCACTGTGAAATACACCCTCCATGAATTACTCAAAGAACTACATGTTCCCTGTGCACTCAAAATTATCTTCTCTGAAACTTTGCTGTTCAAGAGTTTAAAAATAAATCCATCTGGGATGTTGAAAATACCTCAGTCCGTCTTTCAGAACTGCATTGTAATGTCTGTATCCATCTGACCATTTTTTGACTGTACATATTAGAAATTCTTAGATTAGGTTGTTTAGATCTTGTCAGATCTGTTAACCCAGTAACACAATAAATTTAGAACAGGAGGCAAGCACTACCACGTCTTGTTCAGCAAAACTGCAACATTTCTCCAGGGTCCTGGGCCACGAACCTGCTGATTCAAAGATTTATCTTAAATACAGAGGTAAAGCAACTTTATTTATATGATGGTACAAAGGGACTGTTTAAATCAGGGAGGTTCATGTGGATGCTATAGCAGGGACAGCCTCTTAGCCAGTTCTAGATTGTAGATGATGTGTCTATGCAGTGTCCTACCTTTGCATGCGGTGGGATGGGCAGTGGCTGTCAGGAAGTGTGCATAGTCCAATAGCCCAATGCCTCCTGTCACCCATGCTCAGACCCAACAGCCCCTGTGGCCAGAAAGGGTGAGGATAATTCATGAGGGACAGGTCCACTGGTGGCTTCCAAGTGTGATGGCCTGATCAAAGCTTCCCACTGAAAATGGCTGGATGTTCAGCGGAAACAGGGAAGAATCTCTCTGTACAGTTCCTGTAGTCCTAAACTAGATATTGACATTAGGCCTCTTGTAGGTTCTGGGCTAACTGAAGAAGGATGCTTTTGTGTTCATCAACCTTGTATTTTTCTGCACCTAAACACAGCCTGGCTTTCAGAGCTAGGACATACGACCATCTCTGGGTACTCATCTGGAAAGAGATTCCAAAACAGGAATTGATGTTTTGCCGCTGGAACGCTTGGGTTATCCAGAGTTAACTGAAAACAATGTACAGATCTCCTGTATTTCTTTATATTTTCCTTTTGAATTCCGTGCTTGGCCATGTAAAGGGTGGCTTTTTAAGAAATCCATGAAGGCAGTAAAACCATAAATCCTATTGTCATTGTGCCTATTGTCCATAAAGCAATATCCACACATAATCCTCTTGTAGCTCATTCCCACCAATGTGTTGTTCAATGCTTGTGGAACCAAAACTCTCTAAGGATGTTTGTACAGAGTGAATTGTGACAGTAATCCAGATTTATGCTGCTTAATAACTTACATCCAATAGGGCATGTGACTTCATTTGCCATAATAGCTGAGATGTCTCCAAAGCTTGCACTGGGCCAAGCTGTCCAAGGTTGATTTGTTTGGGATTTTTTTTCCTCTGTCAGACCTCACTTGGGCAACACTCCCAATTACTTCAATACAAAAGCTTCCGATTCTTCCTGATTTTCATTAATCAAGTTAAAATCAGATACAGACCAAAGGGAGTTTGCCTACTTATAAGGAGTGAAAATGAAGAGACAAGAGACAAGAACTTCTATCTTGTATTATACTATCACCTTATTCCAGTTTATTTGCATTGACTACCTGTTAAATTTAGTCCTGAAATGGTTTAAAACATCTCAGGGACTGGAACACATAGGTTTCTAGGTTCTTTTGAACATATGATCCTCTCTTACAAAATCCATCCCACCCTCTGAACATCCACCCACACTTCAAAGCAAAATGTAAATGCTGGGGCCAAGGCATTACACCAAATATTGGGTAAAATTCAGAATTTTCATCCTGCAGCAAATCCTGACATTTCAGTGTTTGTTTTTATCCCAAATTGGTACAAAGAGCTGAAATGTCAAGACTTTTTCTCTGGGTGGAAATTCTGGGAAAAAAAACAACAACAAAAACCAAACCTTTTTCTGGCAAAGTCAAAGCATTTTGCCTGACATTTTCAAAGGAAACGAAACAAAACAAAACATTTCAACATTCCTGAAATCAAAATGTTTTCTTGTGGTGTGTTAAAATGACCTCAAAATGCTCTGTTTCAAGTCACTTCAGTGTTCAAACTGTGCTTTTTGCTTGTGTTATAGTCTTCTGGGATATGTAGTTTGGAAGTCCACCTTTGCAGTCTCCATGCCTGGATTGTGTGAGTTGTTTTATGCCTAAAGATTCTGAAAACCCATATAGATAATCATCCTTGCACAAGGCAAACAGAGAAACATCTGCATTGCATTACAGGATAGCAAAGAGTGTCCCATCTACTGAGAAAATGTCCTGAACAGTAACCCTGCACTGTTACTGGAAAGTAATTCATTACTAAACTCATGTAACTCAGAATGTTTTGGGCCAATTCAGAAATAAAATATTCTGTCTAGGGTCAGTGCTTTTTATTCCCCCCCCCC
>NW_010177206.1:60181-63474 GCF_000695765.1 Mesitornis unicolor
CCCCCCCCCCCCCCAGTGTATATGGGTTTTGTTCCAATTCCACGTACCATTTTAACAAAATAACAATATTTCTGCAGAGATGGGTTTCCCTTTGAGTTAAAAGTGACACATCTGCTTATGTCCAGGAAAGAAGGAAAAGTTGGGAATCCTGGTATTTTCTTGATGCTCAGAGCAGAAGACAGGATTTAAGCTCACTCCTAGTTTTGTCATTTCCAATAGGAAACTTAAGACAGTTTGTTGGCATCCTGTTTTTTAATTCTGCCTGAGCCCATCTGCTTCTCAGGGGAGTCTGGGGTGACACAAGTTGCACTTAATGTCTGATACACCTAAAATATGTGGATCTAAGGAGGCTGCCCACCATCACATATGAAGGTTGTAGTAACACAATTTCAATCCAGGCTTGCAAGTTCTAGGCATAGCAGGGTTGTGTAGTTTTGCCTTCTCTTTGTGAAACCACTCAGACACTCACCACTTTTCCTGCTTACCTTCACCTTCTTCTTTTCATGGTCTTCAGTGAGAAGACAACACTTGATTACTGAAACATGAAAGTATCAAAAGCAAAGCAGTCTTGATAGACACTGTCCTGAGATTTCATAAATTACTGCTTTGAGATTTGGAGCACTCACAGTGCTTTCACTCTGACCATTGCCTAATGACAGCTCCTACTCTCTGTAAGGTCTTCACCCTGTGGACTGATATAATCCCTCCAGAGAGCCCAGCAGAGCAGTGCAAACTAGTAAGGATTAAGCACCCAGAATAAGATACCCTATGTCCAGAGTAAGGCTCTTAAATGGACTGCTGCTGAGTTACAGATCTTAAAATTCAGGTAATCCTCTTGAGCATGAGCTCTCCATTCTGCTTTGAACTTCTACTTTAAAACCCAGAATCAACCCCTCTAATTTTAAGCACACAAACCTCTGCCTCTGTAATCTATGAATAGAATACTTTAGGTTGGAAAATACCTTTAAGATCATTGAGTCCAACTGTAAACCTAACACTGCCAAGTCCACCACTAAACCATGCCCCTAAGCACCACATCTACATGTCTTCTGAATACCTCAAGGGATGGTGACTCCACCATTTCCCTGGACAGCCTGTTCCAATGCTTGACAATCCTTTCAGTGGAGAAATTTTTCCTAATATACAATCTAAACCTCCCCTGGCATAACTTGAGGTCATTTCCTCTTGTCCTATCACTAGTTACTTGGGAAGAGACTGACACCCACCTGACTACAACCTCATCTCAGATAGTTGTAGAGAGCAATAAGGTCTCCCCCCAGCCTCCTCCAAACTAAACAATCCCAGTTCCCTCAGCCACTCCTCAATAAGACTCATTCTCTAGACCCTTCACCACCTTTGTTGTTCTTATTTAGACACACACCAGCACTTCAATGTATTTCTTGTAGTGAGGGACCCAAAACTGAACATAGTATTCGAGGTGATGCCTCACTAATGTCAAATACAGGGATGATGATCACTTCCCTGGTCCTGCTGACCACACTATAAAGGCAAGTTCCCTCAGAGAGTGCTTCAGTCTTAGCTATGATGAACCCTCCTCAGCTGACTATGGAGGGAGACTCAAAAGACTCTCCCCCTAATTTTGCACCTTTGTTAGGAGCCTGGAGACAGGTGGGAGGAACAGAAGCACGTATGCCTCTTCAAGAGTTCACTTTGGGTGTATAGGTGTCAGCTGGCTGAGAGGCAGTGAGGTATAGCTGATGTGCATTTTCTCAGCAGTGTAATAAAACCCCAAAACCCATGGTAAAAAGCCAGTAACCTATTACAGGTATCTTTAAACACTGAATCTGCAGCAAACACATTCACACTGTATTTGTCATGTTATGGGCACACGTTTGTTGGCAACAGGGTATGATTGCATCTTCCCCCACAGAGAGCAAGACAGTAATGCCATAGTTTTCAGACAGACTCTCCTAACAACTATACTGTAATCTCCTGATGCAAAACCTGGGGAAAATCCACAGTAGTTATTCAGGCAGCTACTGTGTTAGCACTGTATTGCCCTTTCCCATTCTTTGTACATTGCTAGCCATGGAATATGAACTTTTGTCAAAGTGATGAATGGGTCATATCTTTCCACACATGTGGAGATCACCTAACATACCCTGTGTACTAGCAAAGTATAAATATTAGCAGTACTCTCATACTTCCAACACCTGTCATTCCCACGGGTGCTGGGCAGATAACTAGTCCTTGTCTGGCACCATAATGCTGTAGGATGTGTGTGAAGTGGACATTGGCTCAGTTTTGGAAGATGTTCTTTGCATGTCTATACTTTCATTTTATTTGTAGTTGACCTTTTATTTTATGAGTTAAACACCAGTAACCAAGAGTTAAGGTACAGCTGGTGGTGTGAGTAGTTTCAAGCAGATTCCTTCTTTGATACAGCAATGATTATGCTGGAGGTGAGTTGTAGGGTACAGAGCAGGTAACATAGCCACACTGATGACATGTTCACAATATCTATTGACCACAAAATAGAGATTTCCATGAGATCATAGTTAGTCTCACACATATTAATTACAAAGAAGAATTTGGGCAGGAGATCACCTTTTTTTTTTTTCTTTCTCCTCTGGCACTGGTCCTGAACCAAGGCAGGGAGAGTACAAAACATTGTGTGTATCCACTGTGAACTCGGCACTGATTTCCAGAGAGTCCAAAATACCATATCCTACAACTGCAAATGGATTCATGCACACATATCCAGCAGAAGACACCTTTCACCATCTGGACATTCATTTTTTGGTCAAACGTGCAATTATTTGGGTAGGATGTCAGATCAGTTCCCAGTGAAATAAATAGATGATTACCTGTAAAGCAGAACTGCTCCTGAATGAAGCATAGTCAAGACCTTAAAATGTCCAGAGCATTTGAAGTGAATGAACCTTTATGAATCTTGTGGCTTTGTCAGCTCCCCATATGGAACAAATATGATCAAATACTTGAAAATAATAATAATAATAACAACAACAACAACAACTAAACATAACAAATATTTTAAAATACCGAATGTTTCCTGGCAAAAACATGTCCCTGTCCTACAGATGTTATTGTCAGAACACATTCATCTGCTTAACTGGTCCTCTCTCTTCTTTCTATGTAGGACAGGCAGAAACCAAATTCATCCCTGTAAAATAACATCAAATCCAAGGAAATCATAAAGTTACTCTTCCAAGCTCATCTCTTACTCTGATTCCAAACCTCCAGAAAAAAGGAATCCCTTCTAACAACTGTCAATATTTCTCCTCAGTACCAGGGCTGAGGTTTCTTTCCCT
>NW_010177206.1:63505-67559 GCF_000695765.1 Mesitornis unicolor
AATTCTGCCTTCATGAGCAAATCAGGTTTAAGCTTTTATCTAATTGGGAAGAGGAGTGTTGTTCCTAACTCCTTTGAGTGATATAGTTATACCCTGACACAGGAGAAAGTAAAACTCGTAACAAGTGTCAGACTTGAGGGAAAGTACTGGGATGTGTTCATAGATCCTCATGGACTACCTCCACCACAGAGAAGAGAAATAACCTGAATACAGGAAATAAACTCATGTTTCTTTAAACATGGGTAAAGCAGTAAGCCTTTGATTCAGAGCTGCTGAAAACAGGGTTTTTTATGAAGTCTGAAATTTTCTAACTAAACTCAGATGGTGACCCTCTGACAATATAACTATCTTTGGCATGACATGAAGAACCTGATCTTCCTAAATGTACTTTGGAGCTGCTGCATAACTAGTAGTTCTAATTATGTACACCATAAGAATTTAATTTTAAAATCCAGTCGTATTACTTGCCCCAAAGTGCTTTCTTCAACCCAGAGGATGCAAATTCTTCATCCCATTATTGTTTTCCCCTCTCTAGCTTCCTTGAGTCAAGAGAAACACAGTGGGGCTGTCCTCACAGTGGCACTACGTTACTTGGGGTGGGGTTGGATGAGGTTTCTTTACTTCTTAGTAATCTTGTTGAAAACTGACAAAGAATATGCTCTAAGAATAATTCTTCTGGGGTTCCAAGATGAAGTTTGGTTATCTTAACCTACCCATCTTCTGTAATTATCTCTCTCACACATTTGACCTACAAGACACTTGCTTAAGAGAAGATAGAAAAGAAAGAATGAAGAAGTGGGGAACAAAAGAGTTTTCACAACAATTTTTGGTATTTATTTATCTGCTTGCTAACTTTGGTTCTTTTTGCAGCCAATTGGTCCAAACTGAGCTCCTCCAAAGGACAACTAGGAACAGAATTCTCACTTAGATGATCATTTCTCTGCATTAACCTCAGAGGTACTTTATTATATAGGGTAGTCAAAATTGGGTGTCCACCGTCACAGTGCCATCCCTTTCTCCAATGTGCACCCACATTAGGACAAGTATGCCTTTCTACAAGGGCATCCAAATTAATTCAATAGTGAGGAGACACATATTAATGAAGGGAGACATGTAAATGATATCCAGCCCACGGCCTTTCTCACATGATATTTTGTGAAAACCAACATGTTCCCTGCTGACTTGCATTCTGTGGTTAGGAACAAGTGTGTGAGCTGCTCTACAGAGGATTCTGGGGAAGTAGCCATCATTACTGAATTCAGATCATTGGAAGCTGACTGATGTTGCGGTCACTTTGGTATCACTTGAGGAATTGTTTTATGCAAAGATGAGTCATATTATTGGTGGAGTAGAACCTGACCCTAGGGCTTGCAAGCAGTGGGAAGAACAACCATTGCACCACCCTCTAATAACACACAGACCCAGGCAAGAGCACTGGCCAGCCAAAATAAATTAATTGCATCATCTAGTGGATATTGTGTTATATGAAAGCCTCCTTCTTACTTTAATAAGGGATAGTAAAAATGTCTCCATTAATTGCTTTCATTTCAACTAGCCAGCTCGGGCCTTCCAAGCTTTCTGAGGACAATGGCTGGTGTGGGGAGGTATCTCATTCCAGAAGCACTAGGAGAATTAATTCCTTGCTCTCTGAAGTCACAACAACTTTGTGCTTATCAGAGATGGCTAAAGTGTACCCAAGGTTTTCTAAGCTTCTAGTGATTTGCTTTCTTCATCTCTGTCATTCTACCTGCCACTGCTCAGTAGCAGAAGAACCATGAGGCTATGATGGAGAATTAGACATGACAGAAATCCCTCTCCACTTCCATCACCAGTATGTTCCAGAATCGACAGTCCACGGCATCATTTGATCTCTCAAGGAGAGAAAGAAACACAAAAAGGAGCCCTTGAAATTTAGGGAGTTTGGACCTCAACCAGACAGGTCTGAGCAAATGAATAATGAATGAGAGGGAGAGATCCTGGCTAGGGTGAACTGAGAAGCCTGTGCTAAACCATCCTGGCTTTAATATGAGCACACAGCAAGGCAAGAGGCTGGAAAGCCAGAAGGATAAGTAGGCAAAAGGCTGCAAAATAAGGTGAAGATGGAGGTTCTGGTGCAGGTACAAATGTAGAACTCTCAAGAATTGCAGAGGTAAAGGAGCAGGGAAGACAAACTTCTCTTGCGAAATATGGCTGTTCTACCCCAAAACCTTCAGAATATGGCTGAATCCCATTACTGCTCATGGTATTCACTCTCCAAATTACTTTTATGCCTCTCATAAATCCTTCTGTGGACTTTGATCCACCCAGTAACTTTTTCCATTTTAACTTCATCACCCCTTTCCCAGCTGCTCTCCACTCCACCCAGTCTACTGACTTGTCTTGCAGCTTCCACGCTCCCCTGTACTTTCCTCTCACGGCTCTGTGTCTGTCTTGAACCAAGATCCTTGACCCTCCCTTTCCAGTCCTGAGACCCAGCCTATTTTACTGACATCTCTGGTGGCTTCTTTCTTACTTACATATTCAAAGTCAAAAGTTCCCAGAGTTTTGCCCTTATAGAGATGAGACATTAGGGTATGAGATGATCGAAGCAGAATTCATATTTAAGACAATATTTTTATGTTCAGTAGACATAATATGATATTGCTGAACATGTGTAATAGTATCATAGGCAGAACTGAACAGGTAGGCACATCTGAAATTCATAGTGGACTGGGACTAGGACTGGCACAGATAGAGAGCTATAGCGTCTGTGACTTGAAGAACAGCTAATTCTGTCACTGTTGGCTAACAATTAAAAGCTTCTTTTGCTTTGGGAAACTTGGGCCAAGGGACTGAGATACATGCTTTCTGTTGAATCACTGCACTGAATAAACTGTCTCAATGCCTCAGCATATTGGTATCCTCCTCCCAAACTAATTTCTCATTCTCTTTATGCCTTGGAATAATGTTCTCCTTTCTATTACGCCAAATAAGATCCTCCTGCAACTTATTTCTGTAAGACCTTTCAGCAGTTGGTTGTTTTAGATCCCAGTGCAGTCTCAGCTGGGATGCCTGTTGAGTACAATAGGATGGACCAGGTGCACACATTCAGTTTCCATCAACATAATGCCAGTAACAAGTCTCTTCTTGCATGATTCCAGTGGGAAAGAAATGTAAGGTGAACTGCACAAGAATCTTACAGTGATGGAATCAGCTAGATTAGACACCCAGGACAATACCATCTGCCTCACTCAGAGACCAACAGTTGTGGGCATCAGCATGTGAATCCCTGGGAGCACAAACGAGCAGATGCTTCAAACCCTTTGAGGTTGACCCATTGCTGAGCAACATTTCTAGTGTTTGGCTCTGCCTCAAGACAAGCCTTGAGTTTCATGCATTTATAAGGGCAGAAGTCGGCTCTGATAGAATCAGAATGGGTCGCCTGAAATGAAAGCTCAGCATTGGGTGTGTAGCAAGAAACATGCCAGATGTCCAACTGGGCAAAACATGAAAGAGGTGTGAGTGGGTAGGAGGCACGAAACAAGCCTTTCCTTGTTGCTGGCTACACAGCTGGTGAAATGTATCAATACAGGTATTACAGGGATTTTTCAACTCTCTTCTTATCCTGGTAGAGGCTCTGAGTTTTGGACACATCTGATTCCCAATCAGACATGAATGTGTTAATCCACATCAGAGCTGGAACCATATGGTGTGTGACAGAAATTAGATTGTCTCAAAACTTAGTAGAAAACTTCTTGCTGCAGAAACAAAGGGATCATGGCTGTGCATAGACACAGACTTCATGGCAGACCCATGCAGTCTTTCTGCAAGTAGAACATGAATGATAGAGCACACTAGCAGAGACAGGCAGGTAAATTAGGGTTTATATAACTGATTCCCATGGCTCATGAAATGGTACCGTCAACCAAAGGGGTGAGAGTCTTCCAAATGGAAGGCACGCTCATAGAAGCTGGTGAAACCAGAGACCAAATCTGATTTACAGACCTGGGCAGGGTATGTTTAACAGGAGCTGTTTGCCTTGCTTGTCTTCTCAGAGCAGTCGGATGGGGTTCAG
>NW_010177206.1:67590-74570 GCF_000695765.1 Mesitornis unicolor
ATGTTAAAATTGGACTGGAAGAACAGGCCCAACAATCCTCCTTCCTCCCCTCACCAAAAAAAAAAAAAATCCTCTCCATGATGCACTCATACACATGCATAGAGTCTTTTCCCCAAATGGACAGAGACTCCGCGACGCCAGAATAAGTGAATTGCATCATTTGATGGATTTTATCTTCAAACAAAATGCACCTCTCCCTTTAGCAGAAAAGCTGTAAAAATCCCTTGATTAAACATGGAAGCTCCAAGGTGATTCTTCTAACTGAGTAGTGAAATGGCTCAAAAGTGACCTCCAGGTTAACTCCTTTTAGGTTCCTAGCCCTGAAGCTGATAAAAGAATCCCCCATGAGAGCGGAGCATTGTCTTTTGAAACCCAGTAAAAAAGAAGATAAACACAGATGCTTTCACTTGTCAGGAGGGAGGTGACAGGTCAGATGGAGAGTGCATGCATGATTTGGGGGGGCAGGGAGGGGTTAGTCTTAGGCGCTTGGATTGGCATTTTCTTATCAGCAAACAAAGGACATGAGCCATACAATACAAGAGAGTTTTCCCCTAGGTGTTTTAGCAAACTACGGCCTTGGTTTACTCACCGCAGCTGGTGCTGCTGATACAGCAAGCCTTGCAACATGTACTGAGCAGACTTTGCCCAGCAGGCTGGATCAAACCCAAGCATATGAATGAGCCCTGGAGAATAAACTCTGCCTATCTGACACTCATTTTAAGAACATCCCTGTGCTCCCTGTGCCTTGGAGAGGTCCCAGACCTCTAGCATGCTTTAATGTGTCAGAGGGAGGAATCACGGTCACATCACAACCTCATGGGCTTGTTCTGAAAGGAAGCAGAGAGGATCATGCCCTAGGGTTGTGAGGTGAACAGCTTTAAAATTCATACAAATATGTTATATTTAGCAGAAGAACACTACAGAAGCTCTTTGCTGAGCTAGACTGGGCGCTGTTGGCCTTGATGGCATATCCAAGCCAGGGAATTCTTCTTCCTGGTGTGGTGGCTCTCAGGAACACCAAATGGGCAAACCATGGCTAGCAGAGACATGGCAGCACGAAATGCCCTGCTGTACTGCCTCAGCTTGTCCTTCCTTTCTGCACAGCCTCTGCTGGCACTTGAACTGCCTTGTCGTCACCCAGCAGAAGTCTGGCCAACCAAGGGAGTTACCCAGGCTAGAAAAGTTATGGCTCATCCTCCGCACATAGCTGACCATGCAAATACTCCTCTCTCACCCTGCTATTAAAGCAGTCACTCCAGTCACCTTCCTGTGAGAGATGTGGGATGCAGACAGCCTCCAGATCAGCCAGCAGCCTGCTGAAATGGCTGGGTAAACCTTTGGGTTTGTCTTTTCTCCTCCTAACCTTTTGTCTGGCTTGTATCTCTAAACCATAAGTCCTCAGTGTGGGAAGTCTCTCCTGCTAAAAAACAGAGATCCCAACAGAGCAGGGCAGAGTGCAGCTCATGGGTATGGCTCAAACGGTAATGTTAGTAGTAAAAGCCCAATGACCCCTTTTGAAAAAGTCCAAATGATACATCTTTCATCCTAACTGAATTCTTGCCGTGTAGTTATTACTTCAAATTACTCTAATTTAAGAAGATGGTATTCCACCCTTTTGGCCTTAAACTGTGAGAATTATGTTGTCAGCTGGTATTTACAGGGTGACCCCCTCCTGCAGATAGACAGATAAATGGCCAGGAGCAGCCCCACATGGATGAAAGGTTAGGTCCACTGACAGCTTTACAGAGTGATGCAAGGAAGGCTGCATCCATGCCTGTAGTCATTACCCTGCATCTTCTCCGGAGACCAGCTAGGCTGGAGGTACAGGTACAGATACTAAAAGCTGCCGGCTGCCACATCCAGAGGAGGCTCTGACCTTGACAGCCATCTCTCTTTTCGGTTTTTCAGCCATAGGTCTCCTTCATCAGGTTAATGCTCATCACAGCTGGTAGAGAGGCTGAACATGAAGCTTAATCCTGATGAAAAAAAGCAACAACTCCCCCACCCTGAAGAGAAAAAAAAATGTGGCAAGGGTCTGCCCACATGTATTCACAGTTTCCGTAGAGCATGCAATGTCTTTCCCATTTCTAGTGGTTGATGGGATGTGGCATTCTTTCTTTGTCGGTATCCAGACAAACAGCCATAGCCCCTTGCTTCACTCCCCCTCTTCCTCAATGAAGAGGCAGTAATACTATCTGACATAAAAACCTGAAAAGACAAAAGAAAGAAATAGCTGAATTCTGCCTCTCCTGGCCTGTGGCTGAGGGGGTGAGACAGGTAAAATGCATCAGGCCACAACATCTGTGAGATCAAATTCTAGTTCTCATCTGTCTTGCAAGGGCTGACCCTGAAAATCTCTTCCTGTGCTGGGCTCTGTGTGTGCATATTTTATTTGACCATGCTTTTGTTTTATTTTATTTTATTTTACTCTACTCTCCCTCCCTTGTTTGTGAATGTTCACAATGAATTTAAGACAGCTCTCCAGCTCAGATTTACAGCTGCACAGAAAGAAAGATCGTTACTATTTATAGTCATCTCAAGTTTGTTTCATCTGCCTACACAATCAATTAACTTCAGCTCCAGCTAATTTTGCAATCAGCCCAAGAAAAACATCTCTGGCATAATAGCTTGTTTTCCCTTTCTTCTGCCTGGAGCTATAAAAAACTCTGTTCCCCTTCCTTATCCAAGTTCTACACCTGAGTACAGCACTAACTGGACTCATCCTCCATGTGTTTTGCCTCTTAGCAGCTTCTTCCTGGCTGACTTGACAGAAGAGCATTTACTTTGCATGATGGAGACCTTTTTTTCCCCTCTCCAATGGAGGTTTGGAAAGAATACTCCACCGTTTATTTTTCCATCAGGTAATTGCAAATATTGAAAGTGTCTAGACAGAGGGAAAATAGCTTTATAAATCATCAGCAAAAGGAATTTCAATGTTATCTTAAGTCCCACACAAATACTTTTTAAAGATGTTCAGTAAATATATATTTGAATATCGAAAAATTATGCTAAACTGGAACTCAGGTTGAGTGCACATCAGGAATTTAAAAGTGCAGGGGAGGAAATCACAGAATAGGGATGTTGTAACCATCCCACAAACAAGCAATAAGGCACAGTAGATTAAAACTGAAGGTGTAGCGAAAAGCAATGCTTTTTAGTTCCTTGTTACTGAAGTCTTGGACTTCAGCAAAGCCTTGTCGATCTCATCTGAGAAAGGCCAGGGACCTAAGACCAATAGGGCGCTGTAAACTCACATGAGTCTCACTGCACCTATGAACTTACCATCACTCATACAGTAAAGAAAGGAAAGGCAAGGGAAAGGAAGGACAGGGAAGACTCCACTCCCTCCCAGCTGCCCAGTGTTACAAACTGGTAGCTCACGTGTGGTTCAAGTGGTATAACCTGAGGGGAATCACTAGGAGTCTTTCAATAGCAACTGAAATCGGTGTTGATCCTGGCATCAGAGCTCCTGTCAGAGTCACAAAGTGGAGGAATGTTTCCTCATGCCTCAGTGGTGAGAAGACACTGTGAGGGAAGCTTGCAGCTCTACCTAGCACTTTATGCCAATATAACCAGCAGGGCTCACAAGTTGTCTTCTAGTCCATCTTCTCCCACATGGTAGGATCAGAAATGCTTAAATCAGTCCTGACAGGTGATGTATAAACCAGTACTTTAAAACCTCCAGCTATGAATGTATTGCTCCCTCATCTCCTAAGCTCTAAAACATATCCTGTGGTTACAGATGTAAGCTGAGTTGTAAGCAAGAACTTTGTACATTTACTTCTGTAATTTAGCTTCTGGAGGGTAATGGACTGAAAGTATTGCCCTTTGGGAGTCCACTCTCAAAGGATCTCTCAACTCAGACATGAGATTCCTGTGGTTTTTCAGTAGTTCTACATGCCCAGGACAACTTATTTAGAGAAACAAAAATATTGTTTGTCCTTGCAGGGTAAACTATTTACTCAGTTCCTTTAAAACTGTCACATCTCTTTCAAAATGCTAGAGGTTTCTTTTGGTTTTATTATGGTTTTTTTGAGTTTCTTGCTTAGCAGAAGAGAGAGTGTCTTGAGGAGAAATGCAGGCATGTGTTCTGTACTCACTGAGGATGGAGGGAGAGGGTATGAAGGGCCTCAGGATAGCCTCTTCCCTTTGGTTTACTGTTTGAATTTGGGCAGAGTTGGGGCAAAATGTGTAGGTAAGGATGGAGGAGAGGCTGTGAGAGTACAGATTACAGGGAAAAGAAGAGGGATGTGTGTTAACAGCATACAAAAAAGGTTTAAAACAATGAAACCTTTCACTGTTGGTTTAAAGCAGTCCACCCTAACCCATCCATGATGCACCCCTGCCCATTTCAGCATCTTGCCTCTTCTTTTAGTTCCTGTCATCCTCAAACTGTGGCCCATATGTGGCTGAAGTCACACAAGACCATTGTGATTTATATTTTTCCCTTAAAGTCTGACGAGGTACATCACAGCCTGCAAATATCTAAAAACATACTTGCCTTTCCTTTACACGGCAGCAATGCTCTGATTCTTTATGGAACTGGGGGCCTATTCTGCTTCCCTGGAATCAGGATCGCACCCTTGCCATACTCTGCCTTTACCATGTACCAGTGCTAAATAATGCTGTATGACTTCTATGGTAATGGTATGCATTTTTTTCCCCAGGTCTGCAGGCTCCCAGGAGCAGCCATCACTCATCAGACATCCACATCTGTTCTTCCTGCTGGGGTCTATTCCAAGAAGTGACAACTAAGGCCCAGTCCTTAAAACCCCTGAATTTCAGGGGGAGTTGATAGATACTAAACTAAGTATCTTGGGATGTTTTCTGTCTGCATGGGGGGAGAGAGAGAGAGGGAGATGTTTTGAGATCTGAGGATTGCTCCTATCACCAATTTGTGCTGCTGCTAGATTTGGAAGCTAGGACAACACATAAATGGAAGAAACCATGCAAGATGAAGGAAGCAACAGAAGTCAGTGGGGACTTTGTGGCATTCTTGGAGGAGGACAAGAGGTGTTGGCTGCTGCTTCCCTGACAGTGGGATGGTAATTTGGCTGCTGGCCTCACTTCCGTGACACTGTGTTTACAGAGGTTGCTATAGGACTACAGCAAGTTCCTTTGAGCTACAATTGCTTCAGATCTGCCACTAACACATTAGAAAGGCTGTGGCAGATAGGATCTCTGGCTGACATCTGTGGAGGACAGAAGTCAGAAGCAACATTTTCTGCTTTGCATTTTAAAGTTGTTTCCAAGCACCATTTAACTAAAGCTGGGAGTCCCCCACCTCCTCACTCCCAGTTGTTCACTCCCCTCATCCTTGTCTCCATGATGGGAAACATACCCTAAACAGCAACACAAAGGGCTCAGAGCATGGACCTCAACAGCAATGGTGATAAGGCACGGAGGGAGCAACATGCTGTGGTTCAGAGACTGGAATGAGCATGCATGGAGGCTGCATGGTGACACAGGAACTCTTACAGCTGGAGTATCCAATACTGTCTGTCTTATCAGACTGCAGGCTTAACTGCTGATAGCCTCTGAACCCCGTTTTTCCTCTACCTCACACTTTATCTTGCCATTTACAGTTGGATAAAGAGTATTAAAACCAGCTATAAAAGCTGGGGGAAGATGTGGAACTCATATTTCATTGTCCCAGAATAACTGTCTTGCTTGGAGCCATCAGAGCTTTTCTTAGCTGTTTATATGGCTGTGGACATTCAGACACAGCACATTTGGCATTGCTCCATTGGCTTTAACCAAAAGACCAATCTGGTTAAACATCTTCATCATCCAGAAGGACAAATGAAGTTGTTCCTGGCCTGGTGGCAGAAGAAGTTGATGAAAGGACTCTCCTTGACTTGCTGGTTTACATTAAAAATCTTTGATGTTGATTTTCCTTGATCATTCCCCAAGTTTAGTCCAGCTCAGAGAAATTTGCCATCACTGGAACCCATCTTCTGAGACAACCCCAAATACTGGCTTTAGTAACTTAGAAAACCTATATAGCAGATTTGTGAGGCTGTATTATTTCTAAGTCTGTTGTTTGGCTATCTACTGTCTAAAGCAGTCAGTCTGTTTCTTTCAACAGGAGGAAGGAAAAAAGGTCAGGTGAAGTGGTGTTCACCTGAAAGTCACCTGAGACAAAGACTCATGTGGCTGATAAGCCTTAACCAACTCTGTCTTACTTATGTCTAACAACCTTGTAGATTAAGCCAGGATAAGCCTGCTTAACTTTGAATGAAAGACTTCTGAGAAGAACTATGCTGAGGTTTCTGAACTACCTTGGCATTTGTGTCGCACACTTTACACAGGGGCTAGCGATGTGCTTCAAAACCCTTGGCTAGTTTGCTGATGTGGTAACTTCTATCTCCTTCATTTTCCCACATAGTTTGGTCTTGATACAGCACTGCTTCACTTTCTGGTCTGGAGTATGATAAGCATGCATCTCAGCTGTACAAGAGTTGCTGCTTCCCACAGTGACGATAGCTGCACGGTCCTTACAGATAATACATTTTGGGATGAAATGCAGCTACCTCCACAAGACCCCATATATGTCTATCTTCATCAACATCCAGGACACCAGAGACATGGATCAATGTGGTTCGAAAGAGAGTAAGAGTGCTTTGGTGGAAAAGTTGCAAAGGCACATGGTTAATGACTGTTCCACTCCCATGGGCTCTTCATTTTGGTTCTGTGGATGCCTTGTAGAAATTCTACTCATAGGTGAGATACTGGCCCCTCCTAGCAGGGACTTGTTTCTGGCATGTCCATATTTCCTCTTGTTTCAAATACCATCATAATCTCCTTGAGAGACCAGAGATTTTCTCATGAGAGAAATATCCACTGGGAGGTGATCCAGAAAGGAAGATAGTAGTCAGTCAGACCCCTTCCATGGCGCTCACCAAGGCAGATGGATCAGCTCATTCATGTGCCTGAAGACCACCATGTGATACAATAATAATAATAATAATAATAATAAT
>NW_010177207.1:0-46434 GCF_000695765.1 Mesitornis unicolor
GAGGGCGCGGGGCGCTGTCAGGGGCGGTAGGAGGGGAGAAGCAGCCCCCTCCCCTGCACTCCGCGGGGGTTGGACGAGGCTCCGTGGGAGGCCTCGCTCCGCCTCCTCCTCCGGTCCCCTACCGGGACATCTCCCACTCGTTTCCCGCCCAAGCTGTGGATCGGGCGCACGTGGCGGCGCTCCCGCTGGCCTTCAGGGCAGCCTCCTGCTCCCGGCCTCTCACTGGGAGCTTCCACACCGTGAAAGCGCGGCCCTGACACCCAGACACGGCCGAGGCAGCTATTACCTGCCTTTCTTTGAGCTGCCGGAGTGGATAGCTTTTCCGGCGGGTGGGAGTGAGTTGAAAACCAGCCTCAATACAATGGAACCCGCCCTTCCTCAGTGTTGTAAAACTTAAAAGTTTGTGTTCCCAGGCTAGCAAATTGTTGCTTATGTTCAGCCATAACAGATATGAGGCAACAGATGTTCCTTGTAGAAGAAATGTAGTACTTAAAGAGGGAGTTGAGGATCTAAGGAAGTACCTATTTTTCAGACACCTTTCTGTCATGTTTTACTTAAGCCTGTGTGGAATGGATGAGCTTTTTTGTAAGAACTCTGCTCATACCTGCAGTGCTGCAGCTTTCTTTGTGTCCTGTCCCCTTAATTTAGGCAAACTGTACGTGGCCCCCTTTTTCTTAGTGGTTTTGTTTGTGCTGGCTTAGGCTGTGGAAAAATGGACACGCTTTCAGTTCATGTCTGTATTTTAAAGAACCTTTTGGTACGGGAACAGCTATTTTGTTGCCTTGCCTTGTCAGATTATATACGAGAATTGCAAGAAATACTTCAGCCTGCCTCTGGACTTTTGCTGTTGAGTGGACAGGTGCAATATGTACATGTTTTACAGGAGCACAAGTTGGGTGTTACACTGTGATCTTAGAATCTCTGGGGAAGTCATGTAAATCCATGTGAACCATGACGTCTGTGTGGCCTACCTTGTTGGTTTTACTAGTGCAAATTTACCTAACATAGGCAAAATCTTAGACTGGATTGAGAATTTTGCTGCTTGATTCTTTCACCTTCTAGAGACTTCATCACAGATTAGTTGAAATGTTGAAGTCAACTGATCTCTGTCATCTGTGAAGCTGGGAGCCCAGTCTGTAGAATTCATTTCAGTGTTTGTACACTCATTGGAATATATTTTAATGAGGTAGCTGAGATACGTAGTAATTTGCTGTAGCCATGTGATGCTTAAGTTGCTATTTGAAACGTTACTGTTGCATTGCACATCAGGTTTAATTAGAAACGTGTGTGTGGTCTTTATACTTAGACGGTATGCTACTTTTATAGTTGCATTCAATCATTTTTGTACCAAATGAAGTACACTTTTGTGTCTTCTTCTTTAACTTAAAAATATGTGGCATTATATTATGCTACATATGCTTTGTCTGGCCCAATTATTTGTCTCCTTTCTAAAGTAAATATTTGCAGTATTTTTTATCTCCTTTCCTAGGAAGGCTTTTGAGGCCTTAGATCTTGTGGCCTTCATTTGACCATATGCTATTTCTGCTCTCTCCTTTTTAAGATAATATGATCAGAACTGAATGTGATATTCTAGCTGCGAACATTTTGGTGATACAGCTGTTGATACTGTGGAATGCATCAGTGGCATCTACCCTGTTCTCTGTAATTTATGTTACTTTTTAAGAATTATTTTTTATGATCAGTGCAAGCTGAGCCATTTTCACTGAAGTGTCTTCTTTGTAGTCTATGGCATATACAAGGGATTCAAGTAATGCACACCAAGATTTACTTTGATTTCACTTACTACTAACTGTGAATGTTAACTATTCACAGCAGTAATCCTGGAGTTCTTTTTGACGTTCTCCATGTGTTGGCCAAACTCCAAAAAGTGTTTTTACCTTGGAAAAAAAATGTTTAGCTCTTCTCTAGATTTTTTTATAGATTCATTGGTCCTAGCATGGAACCATGTGACAGTGTGTTCTTTTCAACAAAGTCAAAAAGTAGATAACAATTTGCTCTTTTTTTATACAATCAAAATGAGCCTGTAATATTTTTGCTTTATCCCATGGTACTTAATTTCCAAACTAGCCAATTTGTTCTAAAAATCTTCAGATACTTGTGCCAGCCCTTTTAGCTACTGCTTTTGGTTGGCTTTTTTTTTATTAAATTAAAGTTGATCACGGAGTTAAGTTTACTTTGATTTTCTTGTTCCATGCTGAGAGATAAATGAACCATTTGTGCCCCAGATGCTGAGCCTTTTATAGATGGATACAGTGTTTGTAATATTCCAGTTCTGTGTTCTGTAAGTTGGTGCCAGAGTGAAGATTTCTTTTTAGCTGTTAGCTACTTTTTTAAAATAACAAACACTATGTTATTTGTGAAGCTGCCACATGTATGCAATAGCATCTTAAAAAATATTTAATTACTTTTTTCCATGTATTTCTTTATTACTTAGTGAGAATTATACATATATTTTGAAGATTTACATAATACTAGGATTTTTCTTAGGAGGGTGCAATAATTGACTTACTCTTTGTTTTTCCTTATAATTAATTCCTGATACTTTTATTTTAATGCAGAAAGTAAATGGCTGTGTTTAAGTACCTGCATATTTCTTGCTTTTGCTTGCAAAGATTCTTGCTTTTTGGCTGAAATGATTTTGTGTATGGGGTAGAAATGCTGATCCTGAGTTGTTGGAGTAGCAATTGTAATAGAGCAATCTGTGGTTAGGACTATTGAGAGGTCAAGCAGAAATATGAAGAAAAGTGCCATGGGTAAAGATTTGTTGAACTGTAGAATGTTAGGTTTGGACTTTGAGGGCAGCCTTCCAAAGGAGATGCTGAAGGAGGAGGTGTGAAGCGTGGCAGCTCTTGAAAATTTTCAGCTTCCTTAATGAACAGAGTATTAAATGTTAAAGTTCTATTATTGTAACCTAGAATTTCTTACCTAGGTAAATAAACAGCACTTCACTTCACTTCTGGAATTCTAGAGAGGCATAATTTATTAAAATTTTGTGTAAAAATGACACTTTGAATTATAATTCTAAGTATTTAGAAATTGTGCAGGCTAATCTTGCTGTTTCTACTTCACAGATTTTGAAGATGATGATGTGTATGGCCAGTCAGTAGAAGATGATTATTGCATTTCTCCTTCAACAGGTTAGTCCACGTGATTACGTATAAGCATTGTCCATTGTTTCCTACTCTGATCTTCATTTCTATAATAAAACAGTATTTAGAGTGAAACTTTGGAAAAGTGCCTACCAGCCATAATCTTGTTAAAGTCAGTTGGGTGGTGTTAAGCGTTGTTGACTTCCAAAGGTATGCATTAGACAACTGGGCACCTCATCAGTCATAGAAATTTGTTATCTTGGATGGTCAGAATGTACTTAATAATGTAAAAATCAGATTTATGGGAATGTGTTGATAGTCTTGAAAGATTTGGTATCTTTTAAAATGGTTTGTAGGATCGATCTGGGCTTAACAACCTGGTAGTTGATGTCTTTTACACAACTTTTACAGTAAATGGTGGGGTAGGGAGTCTTCTTGTGTGATGTAGCACTGGTCCTCACTATTCTCATGCAAGATCACGTGGAACTATTAAGCCTTCCACCCCTTGTGATATTCAGAGTGGGTATAAAAATAGTGATGCTCTGTGCTCAGGTAAGACGTAATCAGAGCAGCTTATCCCAGCTGAATTCAGCCCGACTGTAGAACCTTTAGGTTGTGTTCTCCAGTCAAAGCTCTGACAAGACTGTCAGTTCAGGGTTTTCTCAGATTTGCTGGTAGTGTTTTTAGAGCCCTGAAAATAGTATGGCCAATGTTGATGTGAAGCTATGCTACTGCAGGTAACTAGGCTGGATCTAAATCAACTGCGGCTGGGATGTAGTCTGTGACCTCAGACCACAGGTACTTGCGTTAATAATTAGGTCTTTAAAAATCTGTTCCTCTGTCATCCTGTTGATTTTAGATAAGTGAGTCTAGGTGGGTATTTTCATTTTTTAGTCATATTCCCTGATTTAAATTCAGATTGTCTTGCATTCAGTTTCTAAATACAATGGCTAGAACTTTTCGAACTTTTTCTAAGACATATGATAGCCTTGTATTTTGTGATAAAAATGTGCAACGTTTACTTTTTAATCAAGTATAAATTGCTGAATTGCAAAACTAAATCTTGTTTGTGCTCAATAATTTTCTTAAGAATTCTTTTTACATAAGTTTAATTTATAAAATAATCTGATTTAGTTTGTAATGCAATCTTTTAATAGTCTTTTCAGTGACAGTGATTGAGTATGAAATGGTACATATTTGGAAAACAGTTGCTAAGGATATACTACTGGATATACATATGCTTTCAGTGTGTATTTCGGAACTGGGGGGAATATTACATAGCATAAGGAATTTTGTTTACATTATACTTGGTACATTTGTAAGAGTATGGAATTAGTGTGGGGCTCATGTTCAGCAAGAAGTTTTATCTATATATGCCTTAATGTTTTGCTTAATCAGAGTGAAATTATGCACTTGTTTAAAGTTTTGTGTGAATATCCATTTTAACTCATGGGCTGTATTTCTAATAAAATTTCAAGAAGAGAAGAGTGTGTTTAACTCCATTAAATTATCAGTAGTTTGACAGTGCTATACTGTAAAAGCAGTGTTATTTTCATGCTATATTTTTTTTCACTTGTAACTGAAGTAAAAAAAATAATTGTCAATTAAGGTTCTGAAGACATTAGGCCATAGATGGTAATTTGGTATAAAAAAAACCCTGTTTTTTCAAACCTGAAGTGTATTCTTTTGTTTGAATACTGAACTTTGCAGAATTATTGCTTTATGTAGATACAAGGATATTGTACAGCCTGTGATGTCACTGTGATGATGACTTATTTATATTTTAGCATGAACTGCTGTATACTCTAAAGTCTTCAAGTAGTAGTCATTTTAAAGTAGTGTGCCATTCCCTCTGCAACAGGTCAGTGTCCTAACTTTTTTTTCCCTTTGTTTTTAAAGGAGGAAAAAGTATTTGATGTTTTTTTTTAATTGATACTTTGTTTTTTACCTAATGCAGCAGCTCAATTTATCTACTCCAGACGAGACAAACCAGCAACATTTGCTGAGCCATTAGAAGAAGAATATGGGTATGAAGATACAGATGAAACTGCTGATTATTTTACATCCCGTCATCAGTTGTCTGACGTTGATAGAGGTAATTATAGAAAATAACTACTTCGTAGAACAATCTTTTTTATGAATTAAGAACTTACTAAACTAGTCTTAAATTAATGTTTGTTACTTCACTGGCGCTGCTCATAATTTTGTAACCTTCTAGAGCAACACCGTCCATGACCGTAGTCATGAATCTTCAAGTTTATAAGTACCTTTTTGTATACTATTTGTAAATTTATTGCATACATTGAAGTATGTTCTTAGTTTCTTATTAGAGATAATGAGATTTGATATGAAATGCAGACATAAGAGCAGCTGTACTAGCTCAGGCCAAGCATCCATTTAGCTCAAGGTCTTGACTCTGCAAATTGATGCTTGGAGAAGAGTATTTGAATATTTGTAGAATGATCTTTTGCTTGTATTGCATTCCAAATTATGGCAATTAGCAGTATTTGAGAAGTTTTCAAAGTCACGCATTTCCTTGAAACAGTAACCTCTACAGGTATCTTTAGATACGTGTATCTTCTACAGGTATCTTTTCTTACCCTGTTTTGAATTCATTAGACTTTGATTTCCTTTCAGTCCTGGAGCCATGAATTCCATGTTTTAAGCTGAGTTCTGAGCTGAGTGATTGGGGAAACTTGCTTTTGCTTTTTAAAACTTGCTGCCTGATAACTTAATTACATGCTTTGTGAAATCGATTAGCAAGTTTCTCTCCTAAGTATTAATAACTAACTTAGTTTTTAATATTTTGGAAATAATCAGGTTTATTTTAAAAATGTTGATAAGCTTTGAGTAAAGTGTGTTGGTGAATGAACAGACAATAAAATGCATGAATGAAATTTGCTATTTAAAACAAGTTGCAAAAAGTTCAGAAAGAATAGATAAAACAGAAAATCTAGATGCCATGTCAAGTAAATTGGTAGAAACTGTGCTAATGCATAGACTTAGGGATAAATATTATAAACTTGGGTGTAAGATGCATGTTTTTACAGCAGGAAATAATCCTGTAGAAGGTAGTTTGAAAGAATCAGTCACTATGTGAATGCAGGTGATCTAGCCAGTACAGTACCCTGACTTTTCAGAATGCTTCTGACAGACTCAATCAGTTAAGAATTGATATTGGAACAAGAAGAAAAGTTATATTCTGGACAGAAAAAAGATGAAGGAGATACCTAGAAATAACCATTTATATGTCAAATGGTAGGACAGGGGGCAATGGGAGCAAACTGGAGCAAAGGAAGTTCCATGTGAACATGAGGAAAATCTTTTTTACTGTTAGGGTGACAGAGCACTGGACCAGGCTGCCCAGGGAGGTTGTGGAGTCTCCTTCTCTGGAGACATTCAAAACCTGCCTGGAAATGTTCCTGTGCAACCTAGTGTAGGTGATCCTGCTCTGGCAGGGGGGTTGGACTGGATGATCTTTCAAGGTCCCTTCCAACTCCTAATATTCTGTGATTCTGTGGTACTGTAAAAACAGCAGTGGTCCCACAAGACCTGTTATGTTTGGAATAGTGTGTAGTGTTGGCCACTGTCAGTCTAGCTGCAAAGAGTGTGACAAGATTGTCCTTGTTTGGTGTTGGGTAAGAAAATGGCCAACCAACACACTATGCAGTGGTCTGCCGGTACTTGTTTTGCAGAGAAAATGCCTGGGGAACATTGACTTGCTATTTGGATTACAGGTTGAGGGTACTGATTTAAGTAACCTTGAGGAAGTCGGAATTTTGTGGTGTTGAATTCGCTTAGCAAAGTTCTTTAAATGTCATCTTTGAGGAGATGTTCAAATAAAGAATCTGTCCTGTTGTTAGTTCCTGTTTTCTAAAATCTAAACTGACAGAAGCTGTGATGTTCAGGAAGATTTTTCTTCTGTTCTCTTATGTTTGTATGTCAGATCAGCACATTACTTCCAGTGAGTGGCAGACTGGTGAATTTTCAGTCTCTTGTTGTACAGCAAGTCAAGACTTTAGAAGCATATCTAAGTCAAGGCTTATAATAGTTGCAGAAACATGCGCCAAAGCAAATTGATTTTATCAGCCAAAAATATGTTGCAGTTTTAGGAAAGATAAAAATTGCAGGTAATTTCAAACTTGGTGCATTGATCCAGAATTTTAAATTGCTAAGGCCTGAGTACCCTGAAAATGTGCCTTTTTTTTTTTTTTTTTTTTACTGTGGGTGTTAATTACACCATCTGTAAACACTTAAACGGTGCTGTTCAATGGGATTCAACATTGACTTTCTAAATGACTTTGGATAATTTTAAGGTGATTATTTGTATTTCTTCTCTGCAGTGCAGATAGTTGATTTTACCAGATCCTGGTATTTCATTATTAAGAATTTATAGAACAGTATTGCTATAGGGAACATAGCACTGCCTATCATATATCTGAAATTGGTAAAATATTCTGCAGAGTTTGGGGGCAAAGATTATTGTGGCGATCAAGGAGATTGAAATTAATTTAAAAAGTTTTTATCTCTTACTGTGATATTTTTCTCCTGTTTTTGTTAATCAGATATGTGGTGCTAGTGGTTAGGCCACTGAAGACATTCTATTGTGTAGCTTATAACAGTAATGTGTCTCTTTTAGCGCGTCTTAATTCATGCCTTGATCAAATGAGAGAAGTTTTGGCAGAGTCTGTACTAGAGCAAACAATGATACAAGCAGTACTGGATTGTAATTTTGATGTTCAGAAGGCTTTGGATCTTCTGCTTTCACAAGGGAGTAACCAAAATGTGAAGACCAAGAATGAGGACGCTGTGATTGTAGGAAAGACGACAAAAGGTATACTTCTGTTTGATTGTTTACATTCAAGATGATTCATTTCTGTGTACAGTTTAATTTTAGCTTTATAAACTGTGAAGGTGCTTGTTACTGTTAATTTTAAAATTAAAAAACCACAACTTACTCTTCTATTTCTGTGTTCTAAAACCATTTAAAGGAAACAGTAGCTTTTCTTGAGCTAGAAGTCAAAATAAAACCTTAGTGTCAGCTTAAATTCAAACTGCAACCATCTGTAGTTCACAGTAAATTTCTCATTTCTAATGTATGACTTAGCTGAATGTATACATGTCCTAAAAGTTGGATAACATCTTTACGTTTTATGCCCCTCCATTATTTGTTTGGTGAACTAACATCTCCAATCCCCAGTATCTCCCTTTTTTTGATAGTGTCTATACAGTAACTTTCTTATTTTGATTTATGTTTAAATCATAGTAATATTTGCTTCCATCCTTTGCTGATTCTTAGGAGTTTATTAGGCATTTCAGTAGATACCTGTAACTTAATTGTAGAACATTGCATGTCTTTGGATAACACTTAGTAATTAAATGCCTTTTCATATTTCTTCTTGATTTTTTTGTTACTGCTGTCAACTTAAAAAAATCGGATATTTCGTTGTGACTGCACTTCCATCTGAAAATTATTGGCTATTGTAAGGTAAGGAGACTTACTTTGTTGTCCAGAAACGTGTATTGATACAGACAGTTTCTCTTGTGCAGTAGAAAATGTTGCTGATAACACCAACAAACCTGGGTTTGGAAACTTGACAGCCAAAAGTGGTTCAGCTTCTTACTCTTTAATTACAAATGACAAAACACTCCTTAATGCTGAAAAATCCAATATGCATTCATCTGAAAGGAAAGGATTTAAATCCTCTTCACTTTTTCTGTCATCTTCTTTCAGTGATGATTTGTGTAGAGAATCGTTTTGTGAACCTGTGAACAAACAGGCAGAGAATCAACTATCAGAAAGTGCTAATGCAGTAAGTTCAATTCCTGACCATGAAGATGTTTGCTTTAGCATAGGAAGTAACCCACCTGGAAATTATGCCATTAAGAAGTTGGATTGCAAGGAAGCACAGGACCTGAAATCCTTGCTGATGCAGAATGTGGCTTGTGATTCTCTGAGTCCTGAAGACAGCATTCCTCTTGTTTCCTCAAATACTTCTGATTGTAATAGTAATGCAGATTTTTACAGTTCTCAATGTTTAACAAGTGCTTTAGGAAAATTGACTCTTGGTAATGAAGTCAGTCATACTGTAAATAGGAAGAATGAACTTCTTGAAAATTTTTCTTCACTTGTGCAAAGTAGGAAACAAGAAAGCCCCTCTTCAGACATGGCTGCTTTGCCAGTGCTAAGGTCTGGAAGTACATCATTGGCTGACTTACTTCAGGAGCACCAGGAAAGCAGTCCTAGCTACTGTTATTCTTTGGCTGATCTATATACACAGTCAACAGCAAGTCTCACTGATGTGAAATTGGGAACCACACCATTATCACAACTAGTAAGTCAACCCCAAACTTCAAGTGGGATGCCAGAGCTAACAGGATCTTTGTCTTCTCTGGCCCTCTCTAAAGTTTTTCCACTAAAGGAGGTTGAGAATTTATCACTCTCAGATTTAATAGCAGAGACAATTGAAATAGATAAAGCTCAACAAAGGACGGACTTCCCCATGCTCAGTGTACCTGAATTGAGGCCCTCTAAAAGAACCAGTATTGATTTAAGTGTCCTTGTAAAAAATACAGGTGTATCTGCAGAACAAAGTGTGGTAAGACAGTCAAATATCTTCAGCCCTGAAACTAAACTTTTAAGAGGAAAACAAGGAAAATGTTCTGGTTTTGCCAAAACAAATAAAAAATCCAAAAGAGGCATTAGTCCTAAGAGGCAGGATTTATCTCTGTCGTGGATGAAGGCACTGCGTGCAAGACCTTCAGCTTTTGCTTTAACCTTGTGTCTCCATTATCCTCCAAAAGGTTATAAGCGGCACACAACTGGTATACATAAAACTTTCCTATACAGTAGACAAGTGCAAGACATAAAACCCAAGGAAACTGGTCCTATAATAGCCATAACGCCATTTGACTTCAAATCAGCATCTCCCGATGATATTGTGAAAGCTAACCAAAAAAAAGCTTTTACAAGAGAGTAAAAAAGGTGTCAAAAAAAGAGAGAAGAAATCGGTGTTTATATCTTGGTATATTAAAAAAATAATTATACAGGACCTATTTATAATCTAGAATTGATGTTTTTAAGATTTTTTTAATTGACATATTACAGTTCTCACTGTTGGGTAGCAAATTTGTATGTCAGCTTTTAAGCTGTTGCACTGAATAACTATTTTTGCCTAATTTTCACTGACAATATAAGATTTTTAACTTTTAAAGTCTTAATCTTTAGTGTATAGACATTGCATGTACAAAATTCCATTAACACCATTAGATGTCTTGAAACATCTCTCTAGGTGTTGAAGATACAGTTCATTGGGAAGAACACTGAATTTTTATTTTGCAAAGTAATTTGGTTTTGCTCTATGGTGTGTAGTTTGGGGAGCAGGAATCTCAGTTCATATTCAAATGTTTTATTAAATATTCTCAAAGTTAGATTTTCTGATAAGGTATGTTATTAAACTGCCAATCTTGTAACAGATATTTCCAGTCAATGTCATTATTCTTCTCTTTTTTTATACTGATTTTAGTATTACAACAAAAATACCTTTAGTTTTTAAAAGCCTCACTAACCTCAGGTTTTGACAGTTTAAGTTGTAGAACATGTATAGTTTTTGATAGGACCAAATTTGTAGGGGAGCAAGCACTTGCTGTCAAAATGTGAAGAGTTTTAAAATGGCAGTTTTGTAGGTGTATACATGCTGTATGCATTTAATGAGAAGTTTCACTAGAGTTCTATGGCTTACTCTCAAGTCTTTCAGAAAACTATTGGAATAACAATTCTTTCAACTTTAACATGTGAGTCTTTGCTCAATGGAAAAAAAATCAGGCAAAGCATAGGTGCTGTTTGTGTGTATAAGTGTTGCCTCTTGCTTGTTTTGAAGAAAGCTTCCTTCAGTAATGGAAATATATATTGTCTTCTACAGTTTGCACGCGTTGCTGTTACTTTGAATCTTTAGATGGAAGATCAGAATCAGGACATTCTGGACTTATTTTTTTAGCTGATAATTACCAAATTCTGGTGCCCTTGTTAGTCAAATTAGTAACTGCATGGATGTTTCAACTTTCCTTTTAGCACATATTACTGCTTTTAATATATTTCCCGTGTCCATGTCAGTATTTTAAATCCTGAACAGCAATAAATGCAGTAAAGGTACTGCAGCAACTAGAAAAGTACATTTGTATGTATACTGCCATACACTTATCATGCTAAACTTGGCAGCTAGTATGGAACAGTAGATGTAATTTTCATCCAGTTTTAATCTTAACTTTTATTGTGCATGTAACATGAAAAAGGAGACACAAACTTTTAGGTTTATTCCTGACTTCAGGTTGCACTTCAGATTTGTTTCTAAATAAAAATAAAACATGTTCCAGTGCTCTCAGGTACAGATTTAATGTTCTGTATATTTTGCTTGTTTGTCTGGTTGATGCTGTTGTCATTTAGGACTATCAGCAGTGTGACCTCTGACCTCTTGAATGAAATCGATGTTTCTAACCCTTACTAATAAAAGTTTTGTATAATGACAGTGCTGTAGTGTTTATGTTCTAGTTGACATGTTAAATCTAGCCATCTGTACCCTTACCTATTTTAAGTGCCTTAAAGCATTGAAGTGTAAATAATGCGATCCAGTGTACATACTATGATCTGATAAGCTCATGAGCAGGAGCATAATTGATTTATTTCCTCAGAAGATTTCCTGTAGAGTTCTGGATGATACTGATTGATTACTGATTTTTTAATTAATTAGTGTTAATAGCAAATTCTGCTTTTTGAACAATATGAAATGTTTTTCGCTGTCAGGTTCCTCTGTGTTTAGTCCAAATATTAACGTTCCACTGCTTAAAAGTCCAAGTCTGTTTTTTCCCTCTGAGGTAAAATGTCCTATTTGGAGAGTCTATAATTAAAGTTTGTGTTTTTCCAAAATTGATTGTATTCTTCTACTAGAGAAATTCTCATTTTTAGAAGTAAAATAGTAGTGTAAAGTTTGGCAGCGTCGTGCCTGGTGTATTGTTAGGTGATTTTGCTTCGTTTCAGATAACTGAGGCCCTAATTAATGTAGGTAAAGATTTCTGATACGTGCATATTTTTTTAAATTTTCATTGAATAGCTTTGCTTTTCCCTCTAAATATTTTCTCTTATTGAAGTTCTTTTTGCTTTTGGTCTGTTTTCTCATTCCTCTGGCTGATCTTCTTTGTGTGAAGCTTCGTAGTATTTTTAATAATTTTAGATCCTTAGCTGAACATTTGAGTGTATGTCCTCTGGATTCCACTGGAAAGTATGTACATGTAGTAGGTGCAATGTGTAGTACGTGGAGCTCAGTTTCGCCACAGGCTTCATGCAGATTAATGTTCAAACAAGTAACTGAAGCCAAAAGGCGTCAGCATTGCATGTTCATTGCGTATCTTCCTGTGGGATTGATACCTTAGTAAACAACTTTGGATCTTGCTAGGTAGCTGGATTTTCATATATAAATACTTTTTTCATTTGCATTTGTCTCAGCGTTGTTGCTGATCTTGAAGAAACAATACACACAGTTTGGTGGATAAGGAGTAGGGAAGGGATTTTTCTTCAGTTTGCAATCCTGAATCCTGAAGTGAGCCTTGAATTAGTACAAACCTGCGGGCTGAGCCCTGCAGAGGTGCGTAAGTGGTGGATGAACCTGAATTCCAATTAATTTTCAACAGAGATTATTTATTTTCATGCTTGGAAAAATTCACAGTTCTGGTTTTTTTTTTTTTTTAAGAAAAGCTAATGTGTTGCTGTATTTACTTCTTAAATTAAACAGGTATTTTAATAATTTCCTTAATTATTCCATAATTTCCTTATTGAGAACTGGGTTTGTTGCATTCGTGACAGGTTTAATTGTCTTAGGATACTGCATGATATTATGGTATATGACATTTTTGTGTAAGAAGTCTGTGTTTGGCCTTTGCACTGAAGTGTTTCTGCCTAGTGAATGTTAGAATTCTTGTTAACTACTTGTGTATTTTCTGCTAACACAGTGAGCTTTTTTAAATTGATGTACATATAAAACTTTCTCCCCTCCCATTTTGCAGCTAGTGTGTATCTTTGTCTAATACAGGTAATTGTGTTAATATGTGAATTTCAGAACAAGTAACATTGCAAAGGATTTGTCTGTGTTTGCATATGGACATTAAAAAAGATAGTATTAAACTACGTAGTCATACTACTTCTGCTATTCAGACTGTATACTGCTAAAGTACTTTGTACATTAAATCTATTTTGTACATATTTTTTAAGTGGCTGCTGGATATTTTTAATATAAATTTGCCATGTGGACATTGCTTTATGTACTTAAATAAAATGCGTATTCTTAAAGGACTGACTTAATTACAATTTCTTGTTAAGTTACCTGACAGAAATAGAGTTGTGTTTGAGAGTTGTATAATGATTGTATCTGTTGTGGAAACAAGCTCCAGTTCTCGTCTAGGTTTGCATGGGCGTACTTCTTTCTGTGGAATATTCCTTTGGAGAAAGTAAGGCAAAAACTGGCATCTACTAGTGTGTCTTCAAACACTGTATTGAGGCTCCAGTTTGCCTTTGGTTAGAAACGGGTTAGTAAAAGTGTTTTTTTCAGATTATTTCAATAGCATTTTTAAAGTTTATTTGGATTTCAAAAAGGAAAGGATATCAGTGAAATAAGAAAAAAAAATAATTGTCTGAAGTTAGTTTTCAAGCTCAAGAAATTAGAGCTACTACAGTTGACTTAAAATAAACATTCTTAACATGTCTCTAAATACCTGTTCCATTTTTCTCTTTTAGGTTTCCTTTTTTCTAGCTGATTTCTATCTGAAGTTGTTTTGGGAAACCAGGGCAAATTGAAAGTCAAAGTGTGAGCAGGGTAGGAAAATAACAACCCACATTGCTATATCAAAAATGACTGATGCTTTGTACCCTTTGGGAAGTGGTTTAATGTAATTATATTTAGCTAGTTTTTAACTACAGCAGAACACACTTTTGAGAGAAGTACAGAATCTTAGGAGCATAAGCTTCAGATATAAAAAAACAACTCATGAGATTAAAACTTAATGTACCTGGTTTTTACATTTTATTCAGAAATAACTGTGAGTAATTTCTCATTGAACTGTTCAGACAATTCTCAGGATTTTAAGCTTCAGAGAAAGCGAACTACTTGAATTTCTGGAACTGTTACACAATAATATTTCAAAACCTTATTTCTAGGAGACTAAGTGGTGCAGTGAGGTAGTCTTCATGATTTTGTGTTTCGCCCTATTTCCTCTAATTGTGTTATTAAAGTACATTTTTCAGTAATCAACAATTTCTGAAAATCTACCCGTATGCAAAAAAGAGTAACTACTACTGCAAAAGTCAATAGCTACACAAAGTATATGTATGAAGATAGGATATAGCTTGTCGTTATGAAATGTATATAGTTTATTACAGTACATTTATACAAGGGCAGTAGTTTAGGGTTACACAGTCAATCATTCACATCTCTTTCAAGTGTAAAGTGCTCAGCAAAGTGTTTTTATATTAAAAGTTGATTATGAGTAGTAGTTGAGAGGAAAAAAAACAACACAAAACTTTCATCAAATTGTAATTCATGCAGTAAAAATAAACTTTCTGAAGTACTGAAAGGGGCTGCTTCCTGCTTTTTTGTTTCTTTGGAAATTGAATTTGTATCCCTTCTTCATTTGTGTGAAGTCTAGACAGCTGATGAACTCTAAAGTAGATTTTATATTTAATTCACTGTGTCCAAACTGCTATTTAGATGATGAGGAAATGTCATTAGTCCAAGTTATCTGTACTTCTGTGTGTGCTTACTGTTTTGGCCTCAGTGGATTTTCTGTGGGGGGAAGTAAGAGAAACTTCTTTTGGGAAACGGATGTGTTTAGTCGGCACTGAAAACAATGTGATGAAACAAAAATCAAAGCTAATGGTGATTTATGTATTGACTTCTTGAAGCAAGCTCTTCGGGTCTTCGCGAATTTCTCTCTTAATGCAGTTCAGTGGGAATGGGTCTTTGTTCTAGTATGGCTATGCTATACAGCCAGTTGCTCTGTTGAAGTATACATTTCAACCAGAAGTAAAAACTGATTGCAGTATGTGATTTTTGGATAATTTTTGATTCCTTATGAAATAATTAATGGGTTTCTAGTGTCAGTGTTATCATGGAAATGTTCTTTTATTTGGTGTGTGAATGCATTACATTGCATACTTCAAATTGGCCCATTAAAAGAATTGTCAGTGACTTCTGGAGTATGTCAGTGGTTTATTGGGCAAATAATTTATTTGGGTGCTTCGTGTTGGTAGGATTCCTTTAGAAAATAACCCCTTCTCCACAACCTTCTGGTAGTAAAATGACTGGATGACTGGAACCCTTGAAGTTGTTGCAGACTGCAGAAATTAAAATGATACATTTTGAAAGAACTCATGAACAGTTTGCTAAGAATTACAGACTTAGAAGACTTAATGAAAAGGTCAAGGTCAGGCTTGATGGGGCTCTGAGCAACCTGATCTAGTTAAGGATGTCCCTGCTCATTGCAGGGGGGTTGGACTGGATGACCTTTAAAGGTCCCTTCCAACCCCACGCATTTGATGATTCGATTCTGTGAGAAGTGCCTTATTATTTTTATAATGAAGATACAGAGATTTTAGAGAAGAGTTGCTTGGGAAGTGTTTACTCATCATTATGTCAATGTATGGAGGTAATAGCTGATAGAGATGGACATTATTTTAATATTTCAATTGGCTGTTTTGAATGATTTTGTCCATTAAATCAGAGAGTGAAATCTTAATATAAACTTCTTTTGAAATGATGACATATATAGCATTTCTCAGGTGTCCTTCACTTGATCTCAGCAGTGAGTATTAGCGATGTTCAGAGATTGCAATTCGAAATGTACTGTTGTAATAAGTTTGCTTTCAGTATAGTCAGGAGAAGCGAGAATTTTTGGTTTATGAAATTTAGCTGATAATTACGGGTTCTCTGAGAAACCTTTCATAAAGTTCAAATGTCTAAAAAATATTTATGTAAAAATGGTACCCTCTTAGTCAAAATGATCTGCATTCTGTGCATATTTTTTTGTTTCTCTTTGCTTTTTCTGGCTAAACTACATTTTCATTTCTTTTTGCCCATGTTATTGTTGCAGAGCAAACACAGATACTGGTGAGTGAGCTAGATTATCTTCCCTTTCTGGCACCATTAACGGAATTGTTAACCACTTTATGACACTCAGATTTTTGGTTTTAGTGATGTGTGAGCAAGAAGGAGGTCAGGTGTCTGTAAATGTGCAGTCCTTGCAGGAAATTAAAACTACTGTGAACTGAGCATGTTTAGTTGATTCTTGCTGGGGTAGCAAGGAATTTGGTGGGGTTTTTTGTTGTTTTTTTTGTTGTTGTTGTTGTTTTTTAAATAAAGTAATTCTCATAGTTGAGCTGTCTTTGTGGGGCCACTGGCTATTTTGTATTGTGGTAATTTCTCAGGAGGAGCACCAAGAACAGGGCCTTTATAGGGCTGTATGTATAAATATTTAATAAGAAACAAGCTTCACAGTAGAGAGTCAGAATTGAAAGTAAGGCACAGGAAGCTGAAAAAGCCTTACTCATGATATGCCAGATAATCTAGGAATAGAGCACAGGTCTCAAACTTGGGTCTAGTTTTCTGAATATTGGACTGCTTTACTTGCAGCTGTTAATAGAGAAGCAGGTATTTCTTCAATGTAATTTATTGTTGATTTATGATTTTTATTAATATTACATGTATTCTGGTTTTTGACATAACTATTAAGACAGTGTGGACAGTTTCAAGAATAAAAGCCACAGGTGAAATTAGGAGATACTTAGTTTGCATTTTGTTAATATATTTGCCTTTCAGTTTTTGCCTCTCCTATATAAATACATTCCTTCGCTTTTGCTTTATACCAGTAACAAATAAACAGAAATCCTACAAACATTACCACAATGTGACTTAATGTAATTAGCTTTTTGTTTTCTCTCAGTTGAATGCAGCAAAGTTTGCTTTCGGTTCTTTTTTGGTCTTCTTTTTATCCTACAGATGGACACAGCGATAGCAGCTTCTTCCTAGTGCAAAGTGTCAGGATGCAGATTATTTTGCTTTGACAGATAACTTTTATCACTTCTGCTTTGTGGTTGGTTAATGGACAAATGAAGTTGGGAGTCTTAAATGAAAAAACTGATACTTTTGGATATTATTTATAGGGAGAATTTCAAAGAAATCCTGGAGGAACAAACATTCTGAAGTTTAATGGTGATGTACTATATATTTGCATTAGCTTGGTGCCCCTCAGGTCTTAATTCCATTTATCATACTAGGCTCTAATGCTTTGGTTTTGCATGTTTGAAAATCCATTTTTTATACCCAGGTAGCTCAGAAGAAATTTTTGTGCCGAACTTAAATTGGCTGTGCTAAGTTTTCAGTGATGTGGCAGTTCTCAAATGCCTGCTATAGTGCTGAGAGCCCGCTGTACTTCATGGGGCTCAGATAAGGCCTGTATTCGGTCTGTGACAAATAGATGTGTTCTTTACTGAATGGAAATGTTTGAAATCTGGCTTGACTGATGATAGAGTTATATCTTAAATCACGGAAAGTAGTGAGAATTTAAGACTTTTGTGTTTTGTGTAAGAAAAATACATACACAGACTTCAAGAAGTTACTGAATCTTGACACTGAGGTACTGTGTGGGTTTTAGAAAGGAAGTGGCTTGTTTCAGGGAAAAATGTGTCACCAGCAATGAAAAGCTTTTTAAAATCCTTTGAGATACCTTTCTGAGATTCTCCTCATACATACTGTACACCTACACTGGAAAAAGTGACACTCCATGCTTTTTCTGAGTTTTCTTTTGTGATCCTTTACTACTAGTTTGGCTTTTTTTTTTTGGACAAAGTGCAGACCAATACAAAGTCAATCACTTTCATAGTTGAGAATATAATGTATGAAGGTTGGGTGTTTTCCTTGGAAGCTAAGCAAGCTTAGATAAAACTTAAAATGATTGTGTCCTTTTTAGAACTTTGGGATTCCAGAAGAACCAGACATCCTGGGGAAACAGTTTTGCTACACTTGTTCTTACAGTGGCCTTCCATCTCAATTTCTTCAGGTCATGGTAAAGATCAGCTATCAATTGGTTTTCTGTGTCTTTAGAAAGTAAAGTGAAGAATTCATTAAGTCCTCAGATGTGATTGCTGGAGTGCCAGAGAAGCGTGATTGGAGTAACTTTTTTGAAAAAAAAATCCTGTTAAGGTTCAAGGGTGAATGATTGCTGCTGTAGTGGTGTTGTATATCAATTTAAACATTGTAAGTCCTACCTGAAGTTTGCACTTGAGTACTCAAAGCAAGGCTATTGACAGGGCTGAGGCAGTATTTCACAGTTGTAAACCAATGCATTTCAACTCTAGAAACTAGTAAGGCTTCTAAACATTAGAGTTGTAGAAATGGCAAATCCAAAATTGTGGGAGCAAAATAAATGCTTTAAAATATATCAGTTACTGATGAAAATGAGCTTGAATGCTGATAGGAAACACATGTAAAAATTCAGAAATGAAGTTAAAAGTTTAAAGCTAGGAAGGTGTAAAAATGCAAGCTTAAAACACAAAATTACTTCTGTTTATGCTAGGTGTCTTTCACTGTAGATACTATTATTCCTTTCCTGTAAAATTTGCGTTATTGATACCTACCTTATCTCTGTACTGTCTTCTGGATGTATTTCTGCAGTATCATACTTCTTTTTTAAAAAATTCTGTGTAATTCAGTATTTTCGTAAGACTTATTAGTTGCATAATCTAGTGTATAATGCCACATATACACCAACAGAAATGCCACCTACTCATTACTTGTGTGCCTCTATTTACACCTGGACTAGTTTGTTCTTGGGTGACAAAACACTGTCTGTTTTTCATCATCTCTGCTCCATGTTCTCTCATAAAGATGGCATTTCGTGTTTCAGAGTGGACAGGTACAAATGCTTAAAGTACCAGGTTTGTCTTTTCTGTTACTCTTGTGACACCTTCAAATGGCCAGTAAACTTAAAACTCATGAGTTTACTGTCAGAATCCCTGGTAGGGATTCATGCTTAAAATGCCAAAAGCTTGAAAGACTAGGGAGATTTAATATGGAATATACCTGTGTCTGCAGAAGCTGTGATGCCCAATTGGCAGACACGGAAGTGCTTTGACTGCTTGTTGCTTCAGTTCTTCTTCCATATTTCTACTGCATATAAAAGCTCAGCCTAAACGGAAATTTTATGTCTAATTACTTCCAAAATGTGTTGAAGTTGTTTTGAGTACTCCTTGTTTGAGTCCTTGTTACCACTTTTTGTGGTTTTAGAATCACATTTTCCTATTTTTCATGTTTTCCTCTTCCCTGTTGCTGACACACATAAACAGGAAAATGACTAACTTTGCTTGTCAACTAGGCAAGATAGTGAAACAGTGTTTACATCAAGTGCTATTGAATGCTTTAGTTGGAAAAAAAGAGAAGTGCCACTTAAAGATTTTAAGTAAACATTTTTCAAAGCAAAATGTTATTGGAATTGTATGCTTTCAGTGCTATTTTTCTGATAACATATGTATGTGAACAAGCTATTGCAAGGTTGTGGCTGCTGTCTGTGTGCTTGCAGGTACTACTGTAAACGTGTAGTGTCCTACTACTCTTTCACTGCATCAAGGAAGAGGAAAACATTAAGCAGTGAGTCCATGCAAGTTCATCTCTAAAATTTATGATAGAGTGAAATGCACTGCTTCAGACTGGCAAATCAACTTTTTGTGGCGTTCATCCGTGTCTGATAAATCTTGCAAAGCCTATTTAAAACTATAGGCTATATTTTACTATATTCAGGTTTTTTTTAAACTCAGATAAGCATCTTTTTATAAATTACTTTGTGTCTCTGAATGATTTTGACAATGAAGTATAGAGCCTCCAATGCTGTGTTTAACATCACAGCTATACATAGATTGTTCCACATGTAGGTCTCAATTATTCAGATTATGGTGATGTTCAGTCTCCATTTTTTCTAGACTTTATTAAGCATATAAATCTTTGATAACCCTGGAATTCTGATATGTTTGGCTGGTGCCAGAGGAGTTCATAGGGAAATGTGGAATAATTAAAGAAATTTTTGGAGTAGTAATACACATAAAAGATGCAAGTGTAGATAAGTAATGCAGATAATGGAAGAACGTGCTGCAGTTGAAAAGGGAAAACTTAACTATATAAGTGACTACATTTCTTATGCTGAAAGGTGGAGCAATTTTTATAAACTTTTCCTAAATTTTAATGCAGGACAAATTTTAAAAAAAAAAAGTATTTTATTCTTCTTGAATCTATGTTGCTGTGTTTGTCAAGTAACTTACTTTTAGCTTGCTCACTTCAGCTTGACCAGCATCTCTTCTCCTTGAAGTGTTTTCTGTGCTAAATACAATTAGAGCTTAATACTAGGATTATATGTCAGTTAGCTCCTGAAAGCCCTAGTATCAGCATAATAATGTGAGTAATGTTAGATTCACTAGATCCTTGATAATGCCTATTGCCTTAGTGGCTTTTCAGATAGCTTAAGATTTGTCTCTAATATTGTAATAATAGATGTGTGAACTTGTTTGCCTTTTTTTTTCTCCTAATATGTTACTTCTAATACAGCACAAGTTCTTGACTGCAGATAAATTCAGTACGCTTGATAAGCCCGCTGCATTGATGCAGCTTGAGTTTGTTTTGCAAGTTAGATTCAGAGATCTTTAGCAGTTTCACACCTAGGTTTCAAAGATTCTTTGTAAATGTGTTGCCACTGACACATTTAAATATCAAAGGATGCTGAAGCTTTTCTTTCTCATATTCTCTGTATTTTTTTAATAGCCATTGCTTCCTCTGCTTTTTTGACCTTCCTCAAATGTAGGCTATATAGAAGCAGGGCAAGATAGCAGTGTGGCAAACTAATTCTGTTTATTTTGGAAATGGACAGGATGCCTTCAATTAGTATTAAAGGAAGCGGCAAAAGTAAATGTTGAGGCCCATTGATGTTACAGAGAAGACAAACAGAAAATCTGACAAAAATGAACTAGAAGAAAATTCCGTGGCAGTAAATTATGCCTTAGTAGTTTCAAACTGCTCTGTCTAACAGCTTTTATCTCAAGCTGTGCTTTGAGAATGTGGTCATTCTCTCTGAGGGATGTATTTAGTTATTATTTGCATTGTGTTAAGGACTGCTGCTGTTGAGTAGGTTTGTGTGGGATTCATTGAACTTTCACCTGTGTAGCATTGAGTACAAAACTGAGATTGTACTCTTACTTTCCAAATGGCAGGAGTTGCTCAAATTTGGAAATTGCATACAGAAAAAAGTCATTTGCAGCACAGGCATATCTGAAAGGTGTACCAGCAAGAGCTGCTCGTGGTGAAATCAGCTGGCTATATCAGAAAAGCTGAGCTTTGAATCCCAGTACTATGGTAGAATCAAGTGCTGGTTTTCTAGAATAATTATGACCAGTCAAGGTCTCTTCCAGTATAGAGAGCAGTCACATATGGAATAACACCTCTTCATGTGCCCCATTGTTATGGAGATAGTACCAAAAACTGATAGATAAGAGTGAAATAGATAGGTAAGAACTTGAGCAGACTTTAAGTGTCATTGTCTTTTGTTTTTGTTCTCATGTTCCACTGTGAGAAAATAGCACTAAGGACAGGGAGTAAGACCATGGAGGATGATAGGAAGATGTTCTGAATTTAAGTGGTACCTAATGTAAAAATAGGGAGAGCACACTGCTGAATAATAGCACACTGTAGAATGTAATCTTTAGTATTAAATTCATAGGTTATGAGCATAATGTAGAAATGTCTTGTTTGATGGTGTATATATATGGCCTTTGGTTTCATGATGTAAGGACTCTGAAAACAGAATTCTTCTGGAGGAAACCTTAAGTGCTTGCTCCTGGTGTTATCTTTTAAAAACTGTTTTTGAATGTCTACAGAGTACTTAAACTGTTTCATTTACATAGAAATAATTTCTAAATCTCATTTCTTTGTAATTGTTTTAAGATGAATTGGATCTAAGAAAAAGTGTTAAAACTTCAAGTAGCATTTCTGAAATTTCTATAGCAGAATTGTGATCCTGCAGTTAATTTTTTTCATTAACTTACTTAGTATTTTGTAGTTGAGGAATAATGGTAATAGGATCTAATGGCATAACACCGCCCCTTAATCTGAAATCTTGGAATAGTTAAAGAGAGGAAGAGGAGGTACTTGATCAATATTAATCTCTAATTTGGAGGAAAAAAATCCTAACAAAACAAAGGAGGAACAGCACCTTGTTAATTATTTTGCTTGCTTCGGTAAGTGTATGCATTTTGCTTCATTGTTTTGTATTTAGTCCTAGTAAAATGAATACTATAAAAGGTGTATGTTCACTCAACAAATTTCCTTTGAACAGATTGTGTGAAATGTTTAACTTTACCTAATTTACATGTGCTAAGTAGAACAATGCATTATTGTTAATTATTGCATTAATTTTAGTAGAGCTTTTTTGTAATCAGAAGCTTATCAGCTGCTAGGTCTGGAAGTTCTGTAGTTTGGGCTCATCACTTATCGGAGGTAGCTTTTGCATCATTCCATCAGCTATATTGTTGGTTCATGTGAGCAGACATCTTTTTTCTTCTTTAAAATTTTTATTTACATTAATTAGCTACTTATCTTAAGTGTAGCCATGCATTTTCACAGCTACAAATAGTTGCTCTGAAGAAAATTCCCATTGCCTTGCAGGCAGATGGACAGACACTGTTCTGCTGGACTGCCTTAAAAAAGAGAGATCACCTATTGCGTGTTGTATGCTGGTTCCTATTTCACAACTTATTCTTGTTTCTGTGGAAACTTTTTTCCATCCAGAGTGACAGGCTTTGCTGTTTCACTGAGCTGGAGGCCTTGCATAGAACACAATTGTTTCTGCAAAGCAGGCGAGCTTGTATAACGTCAGTCTTGTGTTTTAGTGGTTTCATTTGCATTGGAGCCTGCCTTCCAGCATCACTATTTCCATTCTGGTGAATCCTGTCAGCTCTTTCCTTATCACTTTCCTCAATTTAATAAAATTGCTCATGGTCAAGAAATATAAGTGCTAAACATTGTTTTGTGACAATTCAGAAAATACCTGTCTCTAATTTCTTTGATCAAAATAGTATCTTTAATGACTTTTATTTTGGAATTTATCATAGCACAGTGGTTTTCATCATATCACTGGGTTTTTTTGTTGGCAACAACTTTGTGTTCTTGTATCTAATTTTACTTTTCAATACAGAGAGTTGCTGTAATCTTTTGTATGTTGTTTTTATAAGAATATTTATAGTTAATGTAGGAAGAGTTCTGTATCTTTATTCATCTTTGTACCTTATTACCTTGTTCTTCAATAGCAATTTTCTGCCTTAAAGCAGAATGATGGCCTGAAGCAGTTCTTGTAGAGTTCAAGTCTCCGCTATGGCTTGGACTGTAGAATTTAACTAACATTTAAGTATTTGTACCAAAAATGCATAAGTCTGTCTTGAGTTATGTATATGAACAAATACTGAACATCCCACACAAAGATGATTGTCTTTCAACTGAGACTTATGCCCCAAGCTGACTAGTACTCTGTAGTGAAATAATTTTGAATTGGAAGATTGTAGCTTGCCAAAATACAGAAAAGCCCAAACAAACCAACCCAAAAAACTGCTGAGAGTCTGAATGTTTACTGTACTCTGGATAATATGGACATCATCTACAGTTTCTGTCAGTTCTAGTAAGGACTTTATGCCTAGTTTCACCAGATCCCAGAGAAGTGCTGTGGCTACTGGTGTAGCTACTGTTGTGGCAAGATGATTCCATCTCTATTGAGTAGGGGTTGGTGGGCATGGCGAAAATGATCAAGGAGTCAGTTTTGTCATGATGAAAAGTAAAAACCTTTGAAATATGAACTGTTGCCCACAATGCGCTTCCATCTTTTCAATCCCATTTCTATTGACAATCCCCCCATTCCAAAAGCTGTCTTTATCTTTAATGGAATTCTAATACGTACTGTCACTTCCTTTCGTCTTCGTTACAGGTAAAGCATTCAAAACTCAAGTCTTTGGCTGACTTTTAGTAAATTATGTAAGTAGAGTACGTCTCTGTTAGGGTTTTTTGTGGTTTTTGTTTGTTTTTTTCTTTGTTTCTTGTTTTGTTTTAAGGAAAAAGCCACATACTAAAAGATGACATCTCTGAGGACTTGCTATTTAATTACTATAACCTTGCAAGCAGAAATGCAGAAGTTAATGTCAGTGAGTCAGTCTCCCTTGTACTCATGAACAATTCCTATTTTTTGTTATTAAGTGTATTTATGTCTTAATTTACACAGTGTTTTCAAAACCTTGGGGTTTTTTTTTCTTTTAAACTACACTCATGCTATTGAACATTTTTTATTCTTTGCAATCATGTCTTATATTAAGTCCCTAAACTGTTTTTTTCAGTAGCTGATAAATTCTTGATACATGATTAGGTTATTCTTGTGGTCCTCTAAAGCCACAAATCTTCCACTCTGAAATGTGTCCTATGCTGTGGCATTGCAGTCTGCATTGCCATCCCTGAAATTGTGGAGGAGCATCAAGTAAGTGTATTTTTCTTACACAGGGCTAACTTTGCAGAGAAATAAGAGTGAATGTGTGGACAAGTGAAAACATGTAAATTTGACTGACTTTTAAGCAAAAATTTGATCAGTTCTCTCATAGGTATGTCAGCTTTCTGACCCAGTCATGGTCTAATGTGGTTGTAATGTCGCCATTACAACGAGAGAGTTAAAAATTCAGAGAGCCTAAATTAAATAAGGTTTTAGCTAATTGTACCTTGAAGTTCTCACTGCGCTAGAAGTTGGTAAAATACAATTTTCTGGAACTTACAAAGGCTGAATATACTTGCAGCTTCAACATACTTAATTGTGCAGGACTAGTAAATTTTTTTTCTTCTGCAACTTTAAAAGAACACCATGTTAAGTTTATGGGAAAAGGTTGCAGAATACTTGTGGAGGATTTGAACACGTAAGATGATTTTACTTTTCATATACTACCAGTTTGCTGGTGTGCTTGTTCACTATTATATTTAAACTTCTGTTTCATATTGAAGTAGTTTTGATGCATAAATAGAAGTTGTGGATGAGGAAGGCTTTCTTTTGTAAAATACCTTGCACATCTGTGATACAGTCAGTGGGAATGTGCTTGTGTAGATAACGTCAGTGTGTAAAAGGCATGTTTTTTCTGAATTACCTGGATGATGTGAAGGCAAATAGCACCATCCTCTGGCATTATATTAGTTAAGGATTAAACCTGAAATTGCTTTCTGTTATTTTTGGAAATTCAATATAATTGTAATAGAATGTACATATTGTACTTTCAGTTTTACATACTCATTTTGGGCCAAGGTTTTAACAGAAATTCTGGTGATTTGCATGGACTCTGTGTATTCTGTTCAGTGAAGTAACTGGCTGAAGGGGATATCTTTTTAGGGTTATCATGCCCGTAGTGCTGACTCTGCTCTTTGCATGACCATTTATGGTAGGAAGTTGCACTTCAGAAATACCAGACCGAGCTTTTTCTAAATCTCAGTGAAAGACAATTCACAGTCATTTAAGAAAAATTCGTTGAATTAGAAAACACCACCAACGACTTACAGTTGTGTACGTGTGGGAGAGTAAAGGTGCTGTTACAGAACAACTGCTAATGTCTAATAAATTATTCTTACAGCGGATCGTAGCTTCAGTTACGGATTGAGAAGGGCAATTGTTGGCATTGCTAGAGTGCGGAGAAATACACCTACCACAAATAAGGTTTCAGTAGTTACAGGATGAGTTGTACTGAGTTGTGATTATGTGAAGGACTGGATGTTGGTCCATTTCACTATAAGCAGTAGGCATGAGAAATACCGCAGGGATGTTCTTGTAAAAAAACTTGACAGATGAGAAGGTTGCTGTTTTGATGGTTGTGAATTCCTATTGGACCTTTAAATGTTTACGTATCAGAAACATCAAAAGGAGGCAGCTGATGTTTGTGTAATCTCTAGAAGAAAATAGACACCTCCTCAGCCTGCCTTTCTGTACAGCAGAGCTCTTCTTTGACACGGAAGGTGTCGGCTTAGTGAAACTGGAAATCTTGAGAGTTTATTCCAGTGACAGTGCCTTGGTTTCTGCTAATATATTAACTGTGAATGTTAATCAGATGAGTTATCCGTGTTTGTGGAAAGACCATGCCAATGGTCCACATACAGGGGTGAACTATGCATTCCTTTGTTGGAGTATGTTGGTTAACCATAACTTCTTAAGAGGTAGATGCTTATTGGAATGCCATATTAAGCATCCAGAAATTGAGACATATAAGTTTAATTTGCTGAAACACTGAATGCTCACAGTTGTAATAGAGGTCAGTAAGAAGTTTTATATAAAAATATGTATTATACTATTATCTGAGACATCAGGTTTCTGTGGAACATCAGATATCCTATGTTAAATTAACACCATTCAATGCAATAAAGGATCACAGAGAAAAAGTAGCTTTAATAGATAACAATAATTTTGTGGTGTTTGAGTATTTGAATACATGTAATTTGAGTAAGTCCTGATGGCCAGGAAATTTCCATGGGAAGGTGTTTATTTCAGGTATGAAAAGCAGGAGAACGCAGCAGTAGTAGCTGGCTGCTGTATTCTCTATCACTTGGCTTCAGTCAGGGAGGAAGTGCTGATGGCAGGAGAAATAGTGAGACTCCAGAAATTTTGGCTAAGTTCCGGGCAGGACGGAAAAGGTGTTATTGCCTTGTGGTAACATATTCCACTCCATCCACTTCAGCCTGATCTAATGACAGTGTCTGTGTCCTTCTCATCCTCTAATTTATTTAGTCGTGTTCAAACTTTTCTGTTTAATTCCTGTTTGTGCCCTAAACACCACATTTCCTCATGTCATTCCAAGTTTTTCATTGCAGTTCCATTTTTCCACTTTATCATTACAAACCCCTTATCTAGCCATTCTTAGTTTCCTACCTATTTTCCAGTCATTGGCCATGATTATTTTCCATGTTAACTTCTTTCCACCTATCGTTTACATTCATTTTCAGTGCTGATCCTCTTCTGCTTCCTTTGTTCATGTTTAGCTCTGCATTTAACTTGTCACTGAGTATGTGGTCTCTTGCTTTCTCCCTCTCCTTACACACAGTTTTTCCCCAAGTTAGGTTGTTGATTAATATTATCAAATTTTTTTGTGGTCACTGTAGCCCTCATTTCATCTTCTCTGCTTTACTGATTTTCTTTCTTGTAGTCTTTGTCTGTCCTTGATAATCTACTTGTCTTGCAGCTTGCCAGTGCTCACTATACTGTTGGATGTTTTTTTCCTCTAGCCCCCCAGTTTTGATTATTTTTTATGTTTGTCCGAGGCAGATTCATGCCTCCAGTGTACTGATGTGGTAGGAAACTCTGGAGACCAACGGAGAGGATTTGCTCTCAGGTAACACAACCAAGTCCAGCCTGGTCAAAACCAGCCATACCAGCTACATATTGAATACCAATGAATTATTTTGGGCACTTAGTTATTAAAACTTAAGCTATAAGAGCATGTGCAAACTGTTTTCTAAGTCCAGATTGAGTGGGTTTCCATAAAGTGAAAAATCACTTCAAGGATTTGATCTGTGCAGATAATATTTTCTTCATGTGCCATTTTTGAAAATAAACCGTTCTATCTGAGCCTGTCTGGAAGGGGGGAAAAAAAAAAGTCAGACCCAGGGATGTACCACACTTGAAGAAATTAATTTTTGGACTAAAGTGTTCAACTGGCTGAAAGTTGCAAGCATTGAAAGTAAGGCCTAAGCAGTGACAAGTGCCAGCTAAGTAACAGGCAAGGCTGCCAGCCCTTCTGACTGTGCCTACAGCACATTCAGTTGTCGCAGCTGCAAGCAGAGAAGCAAACTGTGTCGGGCACTTAGGTCTTGGGGTAGCGAGTTGTGCTGTTTGTGTGTTGTGAACCACAGAGAGCTGGCTCATACTGGAGATAGGCAGGAATATCCCTCAATAGCCTGCTGTATCCCTCCTCCATCCTGCTGTATCAAACCTTATAAACAAAACAATAAAATAGGCGCAAGCAGTCATTTTTATTTTCAGCATTTTTCAGTGAAAATGCATGCACCCAGTTTCATGAAAAAAAAAAAGTCATATTCACCATCTGAAACTGTGTAGAGAAGGTAATAGTTGTAACAACAAGACAAAGTTACTTGGAAAACCCCTGACTGTGGTTTCTATTAGGAAATAACCTTTCTTTTAAAAAGAAAAAGTTCAGTGTTCTTGTTTGGAGAATTGTTTTCAGTAGTGTCTTCAGAATGGCTGTGTCTCAGCACTGGGGAGTGACTTAGCAAGTTGCCTTTTCTATTATTTTGGACTGTTGCATTATTTTCAGAAGTGCTGTGGTTATTTAGTAGCATCCATTTGTATACTGCAGTTCATAGTAGTATAATGCCATGTGTTTTCCTAAAAATGAGTATTTTGGAGTGGCATAAGTTAAATATTGGAGTAACATTTTACTTTGAAATGTTGTCACATGTGGCATTTTTATTAGATCTAGGTGGTTTATTTGCTAACAGGTGCTCCTTGGAGGGCTGCTGATGTTTCTAGGATCATAGAAGAGTGGGAGAGGCTTTTCTAAATTTAATTTTTCCTTTCTCTGTTATTCTTTATTGCTTTATGTGTTTGTGTAAGAAATTATTCCTGTATGTCGAACTTCTCACATGTTCAGCAGACTTTGCCACTGATCTGTTACATCTCAAGAAATTTAGATGCTGGGCTATAGGGATAAGTGCATTGCAAATTAAATGCAGGCAGAGTGTTTTAAAGGTTAGGGAACTGTGTAAATTCAGGGAATCTGGGATGTTCTAAGTTCAGTGGCTGTTTTATGTACTGGTATGACATGGTTGAGAGTCGTGAACCTCAGATATTCCCAGCACTGTGATGTGTTGATAATATTAATACTCAGTATCACTGCTACTGAAGAGCCAGTGTGCTCTGTGACAAGCTTAACTAAACAGTGCTGCAAGTGCTGCCATGTTGTACAGCATTTTGTAGATTTTATAGGTCTCAAATAATTCAGTTGAATGATAAAAAAAAAAAATAATTTTTCAGCTTTAATTAAGCTCACAAATTTTATGGCATGAATAGAAGAATGTAAACAGTTAAATTTGTCAGCTGGGGTATGTTACTATTAGCATTTTGAAATGGCTGATTACAATGATGAATGTATGTATTAAATGTTAATATAAACCTGCATACATGTGAGCAAACAGGTGATAATGCTTCTGAGCATGAAGTTGTAAGTAATCAGGCTGGCATCTCTGCATCTGGCTACTTTGTGTATTTTCACAATTGTAGGGCCTTAAAATTAATTATAGCACAGCATATAGGAAGGGAAGCATTACCTTGATAGAGACCTCAGTTATTAAATCTGCTTTTCAGACAGAACTGTGTCTTGCCTGTGCTTCTGTTGTTACTGATGTAGTCCACAGTTGTACTGCCAGTAGTGTATGCAAAGATTATTTTTTTTTTTATCAGTCAGGAAAGGTACTTGGAATGAGCTCATGACGTGGAGCACAAAACCAGTGCACTGTCTTTTTTATGCAGTTGGTGGCTGTTTCTGTATAGTTGGTAGACAAAGGTATATGTGGCTTACTTGTGATTATATAGAAAGTCAGTAGCAGAGTAAGGGATGCAAACGCTGTCTTCTAGATCAGAAGGTATGGCATTATATATGTATTTTTCCATGGCAGTGCTAGTTTAGACAGTGCTAGGAGAACTTGCTGAAGTAAATTAGTTCTGTCTATTAAGTGTCAATAGCATCTATTCAAAATTGAAGGAGTATGCGGCCTCCTCCTTTAAGTGCTAGCATCATGTTTAAAAATAGAAGCATTAATATAAACCAAATAAAAATTTCAAAAGCAATTAAATGACTTGAAGCTTTAAAGAAAAAGAAGCTACAGTCTTCCTAATTAGCACGTAATTCCCTTGGAGGTGCACTCCTTTGCCAGTGCTCATACACTGTTAGCAGCTGTTCTGTGTGTGTACCTTCTTTTGCTAGACTGTCATTTTAGCCCTGGCCTGTCCCCTTGGTGCTTTACTTCTACCCTTCCAGCTGTAGCAGTGCAGCTGTTAAGAAAGATACTGAAACAGAATTGCGACAATAAAGTTTTAAAGAAAAACCCAAAACAACCATAACCAAAAACCCAAGGTGTTTTTTAACTGCAGATGGATAGCTTGTGGGGATTAGACATGCATTTATTTAAATAGGATTGCCATCTGAAAAAGCATGGATTTAAGACATGCCTGGTGTGTTGACATTCTTCCTTTCTTCTTTTTTCAAGCTGAATTCAGGCATAAGAAAATTTCTGGTTCATCTTACCAGAAGCAGACTTCCCTGTGCAATGGTGTAGTTGAGCTTAAAGTTTCAGTACTGTTGTACAGTTTGATGAGGGAAAGACAACTGGAGAGGAGAAGTCTCTGCGTGTAAGAATTGAAAACGATGGCATTTTGTTTCTGTTGTTGAAAAGGTATGGCCATCCGAATGAAGCCAGTGTGGATTTAAATACCCAGTGCTAGTATTCATTTCTCCAAGTATGACAATACCCCTGCTTCACCTTGGTATCAACATTTCTTACTTGAGATGGTCGTTGTTTAGCAGACTCCTGTTGTTTCGGTATGCCTCTAAGCTACCTGGGAACAGAGTAGACTGACAAGCAACTTTTCCAAGTACTGAAACATAACTTCCAAATCTCCAACAGAATTAGAGAAAAGACTGATTTTTATATTTCAGTGTAAGTATACAAACAAACAAAACCTGAAAAAAGAACTTCTCTAGCCTGTTATGTGTGTTAAATAAGCCAAAATAATATTTGTTTAAGTCTCTTACAGGTAATCTTTACAACCATTTTTGCAAAGGAAATCCAAAATCTAGGGAGTTGCTCATGGTAAAGGAAGACAGTTGACTATATCCATACACTTCTGCTATTCCAACTTGAACACCCGGAGAGACTGTTTTGATTTTTAAAGACTCTCTCTGTTTTACTTGCTTCCTGCAAATATATGTGTCCATGTCCTGCTTCAGTCCGCAAATACTTTATTGTGCCATTTGAGGTTGTACTTGTAATAATTTTGAAGTTATGGCAAGTGTCATTAGTAATACTTTTTGACCAAATCAGAAGACCAAAGAGCAGTCACAGGAAAGGTAAAAAGCAAGGAGAACAATAAAGAAGGGAAGTGAGCATTGATTGTCAAGTTGTCGCACACTGCCACAGTTATACTCGGGTAACATCAGTGCAGGCCTCTGTTCCCTTTGGTACTAGGCCCATCCTAATTTAATACTGAGACAAGTTGCATCAGTTTGGTTTTGTAATAGTGATTGGCTCATGGCTACAATATGCTTTAGTCTAGATACTCTGGCATCAGTGCAGTCTGAGTACCAAACATGTCTGAAAACTACTTTGCTTAAAATGGGCTAGAAATTCCATATTTTAAACATTCTGAATTGTGAGTACTATCATGCTGACAAGCCTTTACATTTTTATAATTTATGAATGTATACTTTCTATTTTCATGAAAGGAAAATTTCTTTAATTTTTATGGCATGTGCTCTTTTGCTCTGCAGTTTGACACCATTGCCCAATCACTGCATATACTTGCCTATGATCCACTGTTTTGTCTTTTTTTAATTGCTTTTTGCATTTCTAGAGTAGTAGAGAAGCCAAGGAGGTATTGTGGCTTCTTTAGGAGTTTGTATGTATTTGTCTTTGTTTTTTATTTTATGTGTACTCTTGATTTAGGAAACATATTGTCATTGAATTACTTTAGGTATCTATTTAAGAATGTCCAGATGGCAGGAGGCATGAAGAACGTTTACGAAGTCTTTCTTCATATCCTTTATATCCTTTCCCTTCAGAGGCTGATTTTCCTTACAGCTGCTCTTGTCCTAATCAGATTGGGATTTCTGCTCACACACTTTTTCCAGGTTTGCAGTGGACTTCAGTTGCCATAGGATACTCTACTTGTTGATTAAGAAGTGTTTCTCTTAAGAATTGTATCAGCATTGTGCATTGACTTCCTTGTAGTTCCAAGGTGCACTTTAAGGATTTGCATACGATCTGTTAAGTGCTAAATAGCTTTTTCTTTGCCTGCTAAAGCAGATAAGAATTTATCGTGCCTTTTTCTCTGGTGCTGTATAGATTAGATAGTATATGCTCCTCTCCCGGCCTTTTGTTCTTTGTAATGAAACCCATAATTATTAATCTTTAGTGGTGCCTTGGTCATTATCTCAAACGTGCCGCTTGATTTTATTGTACTTGGCTATAAAAGCACTATAGTCAGAAAATTACATTTGACACTTCTGTCAGTAGTGTTACTAGTAATTCTCGTGTTGTCTTTGCATCTGTTTGAAAACCACCATACCGGGATATCTTCTGTGGTTTGGTTTGTCTTCATACGATCCTGGTCTGCTTCTTTGCTCCATCTGTGCTGAAGTAGTAGTGCTTTGTAAAAGTAAATAAATAAAGAAAAGCAACAGCCAGGTGTCAGTGCTGTTAGTGGACAGTTACTTTTGCACGCTCTTTGTAGTTTTATTTTGCATCTTCTTTCAACTCTTAGTGTATCCTAATGTCTGGTTTTATATTTGTGTTTTCTGCGTCAAATACTTGATTTGTTGATTTAGTCTCCTTGTACATTTAACTTTGAATCAGTGTCAAACACCCTGACAGTGTTTGTAGAGAGTGAAGCTTAATTTCTAAATTGATTAGAGAAGATGTATTTTGTAAAACCTTTGACTTTTCATTTTGGATCATATGTAGCAAATATGCTAATAGGTTGCAAGTTATTTATGAGTTATATGATGTGAATTGTTGTCTTGGTTTCTTTAAATTAATCTAATTTCCATTTAATTGTGTTTTTTGTAATTATTAGTTCCTAGCAGCCTGATTTTGAACATGGTGTTTTCTGAGAATTAGCTGTAATTCAGCTTTCAAATGACATGTAAAGCATTCCTGTTTAACTGGCAGTTGAAGGTGATGGCTGCTTGAAAATTGTTAGTGTTGAAGTGGAAAAAACCATACCAAGTTGGCAACAAAAGTAATGTAAATTTTACTGTAACTCAAGTGACTAACTACTTATTAAAAAAATGCTGTAGGTGATCTGTGTGGGAGCTTGAAGATGACACTAAATCTCTGTGCATAACTAGTAGTCCTTGCCCAGTGATCTGAGAATTTTATGTTCTGAATCTTTACTCTTTGTCAGTTACATAATTTTTTTGTTATTGTAAACTATGATTTGTCTTGTTGCTTTTATTTCTCTTACTGGTTTTCCTTATTTACGGTGTACTTGGTATCCAACTATCAATAATAGACATACAGACTACTTCTTCCAGGTGGCATATAAATAAAATGAGTATCCGCAGATAAAACAAACAAGGGAGATGAAGACCAAGTAATCAGTTAAATAAGAATGTCTCAGTCTATAGTGTGATTGTGTAGAAGTTGCACAGCAGCTTTTTTGTATGCTGTCTGTTATAGACATGTCTGTGGTATACTGTTTCCTTACCTGAAATCTTCAGTGGCCTGGACTGCATCCTCATATATAACCTGCAAACCACTGGAATCTGTGGTTTTAAAGGTGTAGCCGTCATACTTTAGAACACAATAAAGAGTTAACCTAAATGAGTAGGACCAAATGATTTCTGTAGTTCATTGTACAGTAGTAATCTAAAATATTTAAAGATTATTTTGTTATTCAAAATAAGTATTCACTTGACCCTGACTGTCTGAATTAGTCTATTACTGGAAGAGTAGCAGCATTTTCTAGTTATCAGATACATCTGTAGGTGAAGATTTTTAAAACTTGCAGTTTAATTCTGAATTCACATTACTGTTTTGCTTTCCTGTGTGTATCACATTCTTCAGAACACAAGGTACAGCCACTGTTACTCATTCTGTAAAGCTGGAAGTCTTTTTCCGTGAAGGGAGAAGGGATCCTAGCATATTAAAGATGGGATTGTGGAAAGAAAAGAGCGAATTTAGTTTATTTGCTCTGAGGAGTTTAAATAATTTTTGCTTTGTGTTTTTTGGTTTTTTTTGTTTGTGGTTTTTTTTAACAGCTTGACAAGAAGCTAATAGCAGTGTTGTGCTATTAGTTGTGAAACTGTAGTTTCACAAAATTCAGAATTAACCTTACTGTAACTGTGTTTTCATTTAAGTTATGGTAAAATTTGATACCTTTAAAGTAATTGAGCTACTCAACTGCAGTAATTATTTCCAAATAACATTCAAGTTAGCTGTTTTGGGTATTGGTTGGCTTCTTTGACATAATTCAGTACAAGACAACTCTGTTTCCAGGTTTCGAGGAAGGCCTGGTAGCCCACACATAGCTTGTGCTGCTGGTGGCGGTAGCTGGAGTAGACATATTTTTTTACCTGACAGTTGCCTTAAGACTTAACAGTGTAAATGCAAAAGAAAAACCTCTAAATAAGAATTAACCTGATCAGCTAGTGAGCAGCTGCGAAGTGTTTCTTTATCCTTATATTGCATGATATGTTTCTGACATTCTGCAGAACTGCTGCGATTAAAGCTTTTGAATGGTGTAGGTGTCATATGAGCGCTTGGAGATACAGATGAGATTTTCACAGTAAATGTAGCTGAAGATTATTTTGAATAAATATGTAATATGTGCAAGTAAGACACTGAAGTGTGAGAATTCATCATTACAGACTGGTATCTTTGGGTTCAACAGAAGTAATGTAACTTGTTAAACTTTATATTTACACCTGTTAGTCACAACCTTAAGTTCAAACTTACTTTTTGTCTATTACTAGGAAAAACAAGGGATTCCCTGTCAGCCAGAATGGAATCTGAAATTGTGCCAAAAGTTACCAAAATGACAGTGTCTGGAAAGAAACAATCTATGGGATTTGAAGTTCCATGGTAAGCCAAGCCCTCATACATCAAGGTACATCAGCAGCTCTTCTTTCAGACTGATGCACCTGTAGCAAGTTTTCTTCTTTTTTTTTCTATTTTTTACAGCAGTTTTAGTGTCACTCTCCAGAACTAACCATCTCAGCTTCTTGTTTGACTCAGAATTACTTTCAGAAGATGGTACCTCACGTTTTGAGTTCAACAAATCCTTTCACTATGAATCGTGCAGAGAGATATCAGCTAGTCAGATTATTTAAACATCCGCTTCATAGAATACTGAACTTTCTTGGGGTTCGTTTATTTTAAATTTAGTTCTCTAAGTGGAATTATGAAATCAATAAATCTTAACTGTAATTGCTTGTTCTTCAAAGGAAGTAATACATTTAAGATTAATCTGTGGGGAAAACAATCACTTATGGCTAAACTTTGCCTTCCTCTGCAGCTTTTATTAACTTTAACAGGTGTCCAGGGTCCAACTGTTGTACAGAAGAAATCAGTCCTCCTTACGCTTTAGCTAAGTTAGAGTGGTTGAACAGTAGTTCTGATTTTAACCTGACTTGGAACTGTTGGGGAGATGTTTCGTGAGCGCATGAAAAAAGACATCTGGATCAGAGTCTACCTACAACAGTAGCCAGCACTTAAATAAATAAGGATGGATCATGTGTGTTGGGAATACAATCCATGAAATGCCATCACATGTAGCATTCTATGGCTCTGCACCATTTTTATTTATTTTTTATTAAGCTGTTTCTGTTAAGAGTGGTTAATGGATTCTTCTTACATTGATGTGCTTATTCTGTTTTCAAACCCAATCTTATAATAGCCATCTAATCTGTGGCAAGAAATTCCATAGTTCATCCTCAGGAAAAAAAAAATAGCAACTGTAAGCAGTGCCAACATCTCCACCTCATTCCTGCAGTATTTGTAGTTCTGATCAGGAAAGCATTTTTGGAAGTAAGAGGGCATTACTTTATAGTATCTTGTGATCTTATGTGTGTTTGATAACTGAGTGAAAAGCAAGCAGTTGCATCTACTTAGTCTCTTACTCACATTTAATTCAAGGTGTGAAGCTGATGTCACTATTCCATTTATACTGCTAAATGCCATCACTGAATGAAAGTGATGTCTCTTAGTTTCTTGGATGCAATAAGCTCCAAATGATTTCAGAGCCTTTACAAATCCTCTTTCTGTGCTGGTTGAAATATGCAATATATAAAAGGGAACTTTTTTTTCCTTCTACTAATCAATGACTCCGAGTGTGGCAACTGGACTTGATAATGACATTTCTGTCAACGTGGTGGCACCTTCATCTCTGGTGTTTTTACTGCACATCTTATAAGTTGGAGTTTTTCATGGGGACTTTTGTGGATTAACCTAATTGGGTTAGAAGTTTAGATAAAGAAATGAATTGTAAGTGAGTGAAAATAATCTGCCAGCTAGTCCTGGATAGCAGTTACTTATTTAAAATGCTTATTTATAAAAAAAGAGCAAGTACAGAATTTCGTATCTCTGATACTTATTTAGCAACAGCCACACCTTGTGTATGTGTGCCTGCTCCATAGGGAAGAAGGACATAAGAAGGAGATAACATAAGCTTTATCTGCAGGCTGGAGTAATTCTTGCATTGCAGTGAGGACTCTGAGGAAAGATGGTTGGCTCCAACATAGTTCTCAGTCACTCTGCTTCTCTTCAGAGACCCTGAAATAGTTTGTATCATACGTGTTCCAGTTTAGTGACATACTGTTTTTTGCCACAGAAAAAAATTAAGTCTTCAAGGCCTGCTGGTAACCCTTTTAGATAAATCCTCAATATTGTGAAAATGTTTTTTAATTCAGCTCACCAATTTAGTGGTACTGCTGAAATACTAATTGAGAACAAGCCTCTTTTGCTGTAAAAATTGGATGTGGATGCAAGTTTGGCATTTAGCTTTAGGTAGGAGGAATAGGTAAGAAGTGGATCAACTTGTAAAAGGGCGTGAGATTTGGAGCACAGCAAATCATTGAATATGGAAGAAAGTGCAGTTTAAATTGTAAAGTTTTCAGCACTCGAGACCCCTGCTTCAAGGAGTCCATGATGGTCTCCTTTCTTTTGTGTGCAGATCACTGTGGAGACACTGCCAAGGCACTAGGACATTGCCATGAAGAATGAGGGAGGAGGACTTGACCGTGTTTGCATCATATTTTTCTTTCTCTGCTGTAGGACAGTGGCATTGCTCTCCTGATTCCTTTCCTAACAGTTGGAGCTTGATTAAATCCTTTCCAAGGTCTCTGTAAAGTCTGTGCCAAATATGTTGCAGTTAGCTAAAGCGCTCATGTTGTCTTGCAAGCTTGTAATGACTTCGTACACATCTATTTCGAAACTTAAAAAACAAAACAAAACACGAACCCCTGCCCTGACTCCATCAGATTTGGCTTTTTTTCTTCTGAAGTTATCTCCTGGATTACTGACAGCATAAGGTTGGGTTGTCAGGTACCAGAGTGAATTTGTTTATCAACACCTAAGAAAGGCTCGTTCTTTTGACTCTTTTCAGACACTTTTTATGTTATTGTTGCATTGATAAACATACTGCAGAGGGTTTATAATAATATAGATTTCTAAGTACATCGTTTATATCACAAAAGCACAGTGTTAGAAATTATTCATAGCAGTTTGGATTCTAAAGCACCTGTAACTGTGGCTCCTACTCTCAGTCCCAAATATTCGTATGGTGGTGGTGCAGACATCATTAGGAGGTGACTGTATAGTATGTATGAACTAGTTTTTGTTGTCACCTTTTATGGGATCTTGAAGGTAATTCTTGGACCATGTTTTTAAAACCAGTGGCCTAGCATTAGCAAAAAATAACCATTCTTTGACATTCAGTCTTCATGATTCAATCTTGTTATGAGGTGTGACCTCATAATAATAAATGAATCTTACTGAAAATGTGAACGGATTATTAGAAATCATGAATTGCTTTAAGCATTCATTCGTTGCCTTTGTTGCTGGGTATTCTTAGTGTTTTTATCTACAGAAAACGGAGTTTGCTTTCTTCTGACAAACTGTTTTTCTGATGCTCTAGCAAAACTATTTAGCAGGCTTTTTCCTCCTGTTAAGTCATGAAGGAAGCCAGAAGAAGTTGTGAGCAAAAAAGCATGATTATTTTAACCAGCCTGACCAATATTGTGTAATTAATAATTTTGAAAGGGGAAATAAATGTAGACATTCCTGTAATGACTGTAAGTACTCCGAAAGAGTCGCTTGTATAAAAATAATTCAGTAAGCGTCCAGCCTAGAAGATTGAAAATAATGTTTAAAAGCTGAATTGTGCAGAGTTAATCTTCACCAGATAAGCTTTCAGGGTCTTCTTTGAATGCGTGGTAGTGCGAACCTTTCAACAGTTGTGTGAGATTGAGTGTCTTCTACTGTCTTATAACAACATATGTTCTATTTCTTAATTTTCCCCAGAAAACAGTGATGTAACCGTAACATTTTATTCAGTTTACTCTTACAGTCCTTGTTGGCAAGACAGCATAGGAAGTTTCTGACTTAGTGGTTTTAATTTTGACAAAAAGTTGGTCCTTGCCAGCTTTATGTATGTCTGCTGATTTCCTAACTAAAAGCTGTGGTAAGCTTTTTTGACACTGCCTGATTTCCTGGCGGTCAAGCTTTCTTGAGTGCATGACCTCAGTGCACGTACAAGGTGCTTGATGGTTCTGTCCTTTCTGAGAAGCCAAGAGTTGATTTTTCAGTCGCTCCGTGTTAGTGGCTAACAGTGATGTTGCAAACAGGCACAGGTGTTGGCAAACCGAGGCTTCTCTTGGTAGCACTATCAGGTTCTTATACATAGATACAAGCAGTTGGTTTAGGAAGTGCTCTTCCTCCAGATACAATTTTGTCTTGATACAGTGATTCAACATAACTCAGGCCAAGTCGGAACTTTGCTATGGAAGATGCTTGTTAATGCAATCGACTTGTTTATACCCTCAGCTGCCTGCACTAGTGACCTACTAGTTACTAGTATGCTATCCTATATGCTCTGTCTTCTGACAGGAATTTTACATGCAATAATTTTGAAAAATCTCAGTGGAAGACGCTTACTGGAAACTCTTTAAGATATTGCACATTCGAAAAAGTTGCAAGGCCTAATGTTATGATGGCTAGAGTCATGTTTCATTCATCATTTCACTACTGTATCTGGCACTTTTTCTTTGGACCGCCCAAAATAAAAACTGTTTGGCAACCTTAAGCAGTGGTAGTCACAATAAAAGCTACATAGAATTGAGAGATTAGTTATTCTGTCTGGCAATAACAGTGATTCTTCCAGATGCTGTAATTAGTTTGAATTCTACCACTTGGCATCCATGCTGTTTTTTGGAATCCTTACTGAAATAACTTTGGCCTGCAAGAAGATCTGAGTTTCTGGGATTAGGAAAGAAATCGTTACCTAGCTGAACAAAATACAATGCAAATATTCCTATACAGGCAGAAAACGAGAACTACCATCAAATTAAAATGAAGATGTCACAATGTGGGATTCTGAAGTACCAAAATAAGTAGTTGTGTTTATAGAATTTGAAAAGAGGAAAACTGGGAGGTTAATTGTGGTACATAAACAGAAAGTGGAGAGTGAAAAATTCATACTGAACGTGGAGACATTTGAGTCTGAAAGCTTGCATGAATCTGTTCCATAGAAAGCAGCCTGAAGCATGGTGGTACTGCATTGATCAGGATTTTCAGTTTTCCAGGGGAAGAAGCCTTTCCTCCTTGGATAAAGTTTTAAGTACAGTGTTTTGTAGGTATTTTCAGTATACCTACCTTTCAATATTTTCAATTATTTGTACATTGAAGTTTGCTGCGATATAATGTTGTTGCATCTGTAATAACTGCTTCTGTTCCGGTCTTGCTGCTTGCCTTACTATGGAGCTCTGTCAGGCAGTAAGAAGGCTTTTGCTCTCTTGAAGATATTACTTAGCATTTGTTTTTAGTGATCATCTTTGCCATAACAGGTGAAGAATCATATTCTCAGAATGCTTGTGTGAAATTAGGAAAATATCCTCATTTACAAATCAGAGAGAAAGTGTGAGAGTGAAATAGAATAATATATTTAAGGATTATTTACTGTTGGGATTAGTGTGGTGATCTGTGAAAGAACAGGCTGTTAGAGAAAGGGGAGTTGGGGAATCCAAATCTTAATCCTAGATGCCTTGTATTGTGCGTAAAACAAGTTTGCTCAGAGTTGATAAATGTAGCTCATTGGTTATGGCTCTACATATACATCACACTTTGAATTGCAGCTCAGATATGCTTTGTATCTACTCTTTATGCTATATTGCTGCTCTCGCAATAGAACATCACTGCCTTTAGCTGCAACACTTGTAGCGTATGTGGCAGCTGGTTTAGGATTGATGCTTCAGAGTTGACTTCAGAGCCAACCAGCTCTCTGTAGTTGTTCTGTACAACTGTCCTTTCTCTCCCTGGTAAAAAGTGGCTGTGGGAAGCTTTTGTTCATCAGGTTCATGTATTTTACAAGATTATTTCTTATCTTGCTTTTGTGCACAGTGCTTTTCAGACAAGATATTCAGAGCTGGTGTCTGCACAGTTTATATCCAGCTGCTTATCCCTTCCACCTTAATGGGCTTATTGCATACTCTTTGTCTGGGGTTTACATGATAGTGAAGGGAAAACTCAATTTCACTCCTATATTTCTAGGCTTCTTTGTAAATTGCATTCCTTGTGTTTTCTCTTTCTCGCTAGTGTGATTGCTGAAGAAAATGGCCATGCTAACGCACCTCAGAAAGGACTGTTAACTGAAGATGCCAGCGTGGCTTCTGGGGTACTTGAAGCAGTCTCAAAATCCACTTTTCCACCCCAAGTAGTGCAGGTTTCAGAAGAGCAGAATACGGTGCCTACTCCAGTAAAAAAGTCAAGCAAGACAAAACCACAAATAGATGTGAAAGCGGAGTTGGAGAAGAGGCAAGGGGGAAAGCAACTACTTAATTTGGTGGTGATAGGTAATACTGTTAAATTACATTTTTGACAGAGAGGTTTAAAACCTGTGTTGATTGAATCTGGAAGTGATACAGAAGCAAAACTCCTCTCTCCAGAGAGGGGAAATCTAATACTGTGTTCAATTGTGTCTGCTTGACTGCTGCTCTTTGGAAGGAGTATGTTCAGACATCCTTGACTGGGACAGTGAGGTTGACTTAGCTCCCTTTCGACAGTATAGCAAAATGTTCTTTGGTTTGGCTTTGTTCTTGCAATGTGTTCTTGTTAGTATGAATTTGGAAGTTCTGTATGGCTGTCATGCTAATTGCCTGTTTCAATAAACTGTCCCTCTGCATCTTTTTCTTGCAGGATTGTCAAATTGTATGGATTGCATGAGCATTATTAATGCACGTTGTTTTAATGTGTTTTAGTATATTTCTTCCTGTACTATATTTAAGATGCAGAAATTAAAAAAATTGATACAATATTTATTTCCATCCATAGGACATGTTGATGCAGGTAAAAGTACTTTAATGGGTCATCTGCTCTACCTTTTGGGAAATGTGAACAAGAGAACTATGCACAAATATGAACAGGAATCTAAGAAGGCTGGCAAAGCTTCGTTTGCCTATGCATGGGTCTTGGATGAAACTGGTGAAGAAAGAGAAAGGTAGAAATATCTTTAATGGGAATTACCTTTTTTCCTGAAAGAACACCATTTGTTAGGAAGTACCAATCTACTAGTAATGTTTTGGTAGAAATATTCTAAATGTTTAAAGATATTTACTCAGTACTTATTAGCAAATACTTTGAATGAGTACATGTTATCAAAAGTCAAAAACAGTGTTCTCACTTGGTTATAAGGAATGCAAATGAGAAATTGAATGTTTCTTCATGTATTTCTATGCTGTGGAGTGCAGTGTAGGACTGTAATGCAGAATGCTTCTAGTATTAGAGTGAGTTCATTTACAGCTGCCTAACTGGCTTATTGCTGCCAAATTTCTGTTTGGTTATCATTGTATGGGACAGTTCTAGGTTAAATTTTGCTATTTGTCAGAATAGCAAATAGTGTCAGAATTATAAACTAGGCACTGAAATGTCAATTTATCACATATGACTTACTTTATATTGAATATAAAATCTAAAAAGTAATTTAATTATATTTGTTTTCTTTATAAACTACCGTTAACTTATTAACTTGAGATATGAAATTTAAATTTAAATTTTATCATATTGAAAAAATATGTAATGAAGCAGTGAAGCTAACTTAAAAATCTGTAAGAGCTTTTAAGAAAATTATATGGGAAGCTAAAGACAAAAAAGGCTTTTTCTTAATTGTTTATATTTTTACAAACACTTGTCTCACTTGTCACCCATGATTTCATAGCATATAAGCTCTTTGGTTGCACAGATAACCTTCACAATGTAAACTGATGCTGGAGAAGATCGAGTGAGGCAGTCCCTATAGAGTGTGTAACTGTTGTTTTTAAAGGTGGATACACTTTTGCAGTGTCACTGTATATAATTAAACTTTGGTTTATGGGAGTTTTTTCATTTACGAAGTCCACGTACAAACCTGAGTATATGGGGAGAGGTATTGGGGGTGGGGGATTGGTGGTGCAGGTACAGGGAAGGGGGGAACAGTTCCTGAAGCAACCAAACATAAATTTTAGAAATAGCCTTACATCAGTTAAGGCTGATGATGTTGTAGTCGTAGTGTTGTTATAAACATTATAAACTAACGATATAAACAAGGAAAAGCAAATAGAGAAAGGTCTTAATCCCTGTAGATGTAGCTGGGTGTAAAATGGACAAACTTTAAAGATCAATTACTTTCACAGGTCTGTAATAGAATAATTAAACACCATATTAAGTATGTTAATTAATACAAGCTACCTTTGATAGGATGTAACTAACATGTGAAACCAGAAATAGAGACAAGTATTTATTGCCTGTGAAGAGTAATATGTTAACAGAAAGTAAAGTTTGTAGAATAATTGTCATGAGCCTTAGAAGTTCTATCCCTTGTTCTGTGATTTTCTTAGTATCCAGCAGTTATGCATTCAGGTACCATACTTCTCTTCAGAAGATAAGTTGTAGTTACTGAGGGAAAAGTTTTCTGAATTGGTCTTTTTGATTGATTCTGTTTTTTCTTTACTTCGTGTTTTTTAATTAAAAAAAAAAAACCCAAACTTTCTGGAGCCATCTGTAAATGTTTGGAGGTCTTGGGGTTTTTTTGGTCATTGTTGGGTATTTTTGTCATTGGAAGTAGCATATTTTAAGTGCCTGTACTAAAGTGACTGGTTTTGTCCCGTGAAAGTGCCTGTCTGACTTCATAATCTATAAGCAGGGATGTAGATGACTAACTCAGATGTGGACATACGATAGGTGTTTGCATTTGATGAGATGAATCCTGTCCTATGTGCTGTGCTGTGGGTGTTAGTGCCATGTAGAACTGCGTCAAAACGCTGTGATCTCCTTGATAATCAGTAGTTCTGCATGTGGATCTTTGCAAATATACATATGATATAGTAAATACTATATAATATTATTGTATTATTATAACTATATACCTGTAGTCCCATATCTTACTTTTTTTAATTCTTGGCTATGTTTCTGTTACTCTGTGATGCCTTTTTCTGAAGAACTAAGTGTTAAAAGTAGAAATAGTAGTGATTTAAATATGCAGTACAGTTTTCATGTTCTCATTGGGTTATAGTCTATGGGTGTGTGGAGTTAGTATTGTGAATTCTGAGTATTTGTTTCTTTGCCACTGGAGTTACTCAAAGTTGTCTCTAGTCATCTGCTTTTCCAGCAAGCATGTTTCTTTCAATTTTTTTTGTGCAGGCTAAATCAAATGAAAGCTGTGAAATGTATAATCTTGTGATTGTGTTTTTAATAGCTTACTTTTTTCCCTGAAGCTTTCAAAGCTGTTTTAATGGTGTGTTCTGTGTATGCTTTGTTTAAGGGGAGTTACGATGGATGTGGGTATGACCAAATTCGAGACAAAGACTAAAATAATTACGCTGATGGATGCTCCAGGCCACAAAGACTTCATTCCAAATATGATCACAGGAGCTGCACAGGTAGAGATGGTCTAAAATTCTATTTTCAGTAGCGTTATTATTTATAACTTTTTCTTAAATTGGTGTACTCATTTTAAAATCTAGGATGAAATGGACTCATTGGTTGTTCTAAGATATCTTTGAAGTTTTCATGAGTTTTCTAAACTTAAAAAAAGGTTGTGTTTGTTTAAAGGCAGTTGTTTTTCATATTTTGGGATGTTAGCTTTTTGGAGGAGACTTATTAGGGAAGTAACTTGAATACTTTGAAAGCTATTCATATGTGGCATATGTCTACTCAACAAGGTCTGTGAAACTGGTCTTGTAGGTAAAGATTCTAAGTGGTTTTGAGCTTAAAGAAAAAAGATTTGGAGAGGTCAAACAGAAAGCATTCTTCTATTTAACAACACATTTTATATAGGATGTGAAAATATAACCTAGATAACAAAGTTGCAGAATGCATCAGTGTTGTGAATAGTGCGTTTGTAGAGACCATGTGCCACTTACTTTTGACTTTACTTACTGTTCCTAAAGCATTGACTACTACCTATTGAATTCATTATAGCACTTACCATTCTCAGATAGGTTCGAAATAATAAATTGGAGGTGGAGGGGAAGAATAACATGTGGTTGCATGACATAAAATGTGTGACATTTTCTCCACTTATAGCACCCTTTTTTAAGTAGTATAATCAATTCTCCAAGGGACAGATGTAATCAAAGATTATTTTTTTCCTGAAGCTAAGCTACTGTGTAGAGGTCTTTGCTTTGTGCCTGTCATTAGAGTCTGAAATGTGAATTTTATCTTAAGATCTCAGTAAGGATGGGTACTGTTAGTATTATTTTACAGAGAGAGAACTATACTATAGGAATACTGGTTTGTCCCAGATTCTGGTTCTGAAGCAGTGGTTAAGCTGCAGAATAGTCAGAAGTTTGAAAATTACATTGTAGAGCTTGTACAGTCATCTGTATTGTGGAGCAGATGTTTTAGGGAGTTAAGGAGTTTCAGAACAGTGGAAAATGTCAGCTTAGCCATGCCATTTTCTTTACAGCTTTAATTTAAGTTGGATTGTCTTTTAGGGGAAAAGTAATACAGGCAGAAGTGTTAAGAGCAGACTCACAGATCCACCAGCAACTGTATTTGTTCAGCAGAAGATACCAAGTAGGACTTGATATCTCTGTGTTCCCTCGGCTCTCAGGATGGTGAGGGGCTGGTCTGTTCTGAAACTTTGCAAGTTTCTGTTGCCTATTGGAGTGGGCTCAGCACTGGAGCAATGGGTGGAAGAAAGCAAACGTGGAAGTGGCTCTGGTGCCTTTTTGTTGTGGAGAATTCTGTTAGGAGGTGAATCCCCAGCTGCTGTTATGCAAAATGCAAATCAGCCTTATCAGGGCCAAGATCTGGCCTTTGGTGCATATGGTTAATTCACGTAAGTCCTGAGCTGCGGGTATTATAATTTAGAAAATACAGGATGTCCTTTTTTTGAGGGAGAATTTCACTGCAATACACTTCTGAGGCTGAGAGCAGCGGGGAAATTCATCCCTCATCCTTGTCCCGTTCTCACACTTGTGCCGTCTCTGTATGAGCTGTGGGGATTTCGCACCTAGGAGCGGGCGAGGGGAATTCAGAGCCAGGACAATGTGCTGTCTCTGTTCCTTCTCCTGGCATCCTAAAGCATAAGCATGTAAAGAAAGGGAGAAAGTAGCACTTTTTCTCCTCTCTTTTTCCATTATGTCCATCTCATCAGTCCTATAAAATTGTCTTACACCTGCCTCTTGACAGCAGTATCTTTGTTATTCATGTCTGTTGCTTGGTTCATGATGGTCTAACTGGCTGTTACTTACCCAAGTGAGTAAAGTAGAAGATATATTAGCAGCAGTTAAGGCTAACAGCAAAATCTGTGGTTTTTCCTTGGGCTTACATGCTGACTTTTGTGCAGTCCTGTAGGCTGTGTGATACCTATTTGATCTTAATGCTGTGGCATAGAGTTTGCCTAGATTATGTCTTTTCCACCTTGTGATTTTGGCATGCTCCAGTTGAATGAACTGTGAAGCATCTACATCCAACATGCAGTCAACCAGTTGTTCCAGTTGTATAGTGAGGTGATTTATCTGTAATTTTTGCAGCTTCTTACTATGGAGGTGTCCAGACTGAGGTGGGGAGAAATGGACATGGTGCTCATACTCATTCTTAAGCTTGGGTTTAGTTGAGGTCTGTGCAGCACATCCATAGTGGGTAGTTTGAAGAAGACAGATTCCCAAAACAGAGCTAGCTTGTGTTTAACAGAAAATGGTGGTTTATGACATGAGATGAAATAATGGCATAATACACAGAATCACAGAATCACAGAACGT
>NW_010177208.1:0-9999 GCF_000695765.1 Mesitornis unicolor
CGATCATTGGGGAGAGGATGGAGTGGGAGTGCTACAGAAGGGACATGCCCTGGGCAGCATGGGTGTGAGAGAGTCTGCATCACTCAGTGACAGGCACCAAACCTTCTGTTTTGTTATTTTTAACAGTGTGGACATAGCCTTTGCCATCTTGCCTTTCAACCTGAGATACTGGAATCAGACCCTCCTCCAGGTGCCCAAAGAAACAAGCAAATGTTGCTTTCCCATGGAGAGCATCAGAGAGCATCAGGTATAAATCCGGGCAGCTCACACACTGCCATGCCTGTCCCTGGCCACCTCTGGCAGAAGGGGTTTGCAAGAAAAGCAGCTGACGATCTGTGAGACCCTTGTCTGCACCATGTGGTGGATGAGAGATTGCATCTGGAAGCTCTCCCCACGGAGAGGCTGTCTCTGTTGCGACATGCAACATTCACCAGAGCTGAAGGAGGCATCAGTTTTGCAGTGTAAATGGACCAAACTTTTTCATCTTGAGCACCCTGCAGGGCCATGGCACAGCAGAACCCCTACAAATGCGTACCTACACGTCCTGTTTCACTCTCCTGGTTTGATTTGTACCTTCCTTTGCACCAGGCATGCTGTCTGTTACTGCATCTCACCTGCAGGGTGGAAAATTCCAGCCAAAGGGGACCTGTCTTCTATAAATTGTTTTATTCAATCATAAAGCACTCATATGACTATCTCACAAGATATTTTAACTGGAACAAACCCAGCAAGAATAGTCATGTAGCGATGATGAGGTTTTAACTCTGCAGTGCTGTGACCTTTTAGCTGATGGGAAAGTGCCCAGAAAGATTTTTTTGGAATTGATTTTCCTCTTTAATGTTGCTAATAGCAGATGTTGATAATAAAGATTAACATAGGTATATCTCTAAATAAAAATGGCGTGACCCTACTGTGGTTCACTTGCAGGAAAACTGGTCCAAATACTTTTCTAGATCTAAGGACTAAATGAGAAATACAATATGCAGAATAATTATTATAATCCATCAATTTCACAGAAACAAAGTGGAATAACAAACCATTACGGTAGCAAATTGAATCATAAAATGGCAACATGCCAACCTGTATATCAGCTGGGCTTTTTTACTTGTCTGTTGGCAAAATAAAGAGGATTAGGGGAATGACTCATCTGTTGATTGGAAAATCTACTTTAAAGTTGCAAGGAAATTCAAACATTTAATAAGCAGTAACTCCCTGTGCAAAAGCTTCTGTTCACTTACAGCTCTGCTCCCCAGTCCATAAACTGTGGGTGCTCTGGAGCAGCAGAACCAACCCAGCTCTGATGTCCATCCCTCATCACCACGTTGTGTCTCCTTGTGTTTGCTGCGCTCTTAGTGAGTGGGGTCATGTCAGCAACAAAAAAAAAAAATGTGGTGTATTTGCATAGGGAGAAATCCTGTTTCTGCTGTAGCTGTCAGTGACAATTTTATTCGCAGTCAGGGTTTTAATTTTTCCTACAAGTTTTATCTCCTCCTATATGAAGTCTGGATTCTTCCCGTACCAAGTTTGGATTCATAATGCATCGGAAGTTGTGGTTTTAAAACCATCCGTGGCCACCAAAGTGATGCCTGAGCTGTAGTAGAGGCAGTGGGAAAGATCATGCTGTTCAGACTCAGATTTCAACACCCCCTACCCCCCACCCCCGTTATCAGAGCAGCCAGGAGCTCCCTGCCCCACAGGCGCTGGTGGGGGCTCCAAATCTGCAGAAGTTCTGGGCAAAGCCATCAGTGCTGGGGAGCGCCTGGCAAACTGCCCATCCGTCGCCTCATCTCTGCCCTTGGCTCCTGCAGCCCGAGCTGCTGCTTCATCTTCACCTCGCAGACCCCCGATGTCACCAAGCACCTTAGCAAAACTGAGCCTTCCCTCACCCAGCAGTCTGGTGAGGATCTAGGTAACAGGTTTGTGTACGTGCTCTGTGGTTATGCCTCCACAGTGCATAATTGCGCTGTGTTGGTGTTTGGCAAGTGCCATCTGGTTTTCATTTTCTTTCACAGTATAATTCATCACCTCCACCCCCACAGATTTACAGAGCAACTGCCTTTCTGCTTTCAAGACAATTTCAGCTACACCAAGTGTGTTTTGATTTATTTTAACTGAACCCAGCAGACACTACCATCAAATCATTCTCCTTTAAATTAAAAGGAATTTGATTTGCAAATTTTAGCAAGATAGGACTACTCATAAAATCTTATCTGATAAAGTAATAAGATGCTGAGAAGATGAAAGGACCAACCGTAAAATAACTCTGCTCTCCAGAATCTAGGAAAATACTCTGGAGAAACATCTTAAGCACATTAAAACCCATCAAAGCTATATAAGCAATAAGAATAATAGCAAGTAATTAGAAGAGGTGTAGAGAGGAAAACACCTATTGTAGCTCAATACAGGATATTATTTAATACATCTTGTTGTGACTCAAATGACTATTTCTGTTGCAAAAGACTGGAAGCATCTTTCATTAAAAGCTACTTTTTAAATCTGATGCTGTGAGAGGGGACACTGGCCTGTTCTGTATGTGTATCTGTGTACAGGCAAGGCAAGAAAAAGAAAATTTAAAGCTAAGGAGGAGCAAAAGAGAGAGCTGATTATAGAAGTAACAAAAATGAGTAACTGACAAACCAGGAAGAATGTTTTTATTGTAGGTTCTCGAGACTCCCAGTGAACAGTTTTCTACCCTCCACTTAAGCACATACACTTGAAACACCATCAGACATAGCTATAAAGAAAACTGTAAAGAGGTCCAAAGAAGCAGCCCACCTCTGGTGACATGGATCATTTTCTTTCTCAGAAACACCAAAAGCCCACTTTGCATTGTAATTTTATGTGCTCCTCAGCTATGCCTTAGGGTCCACTTTGCACAAGTTACTTTCATTGAGTGAGAACTGTGTGCTGAGGTATTGCCAATTGCGAACAGGATTACCAGGTTCAAGGGACATTGTCAAAAAACATCACATGCACATACACACATTAAAAACCTTATTAAGTCTACTAACTCAAGCACGCAAAAGCCTAGGAAGTGTCAGAATTAATGCTATCCGTGTTACCCTAAATCTGTCCTTTCCCCACATGCATCATGGCTACAGTCTTTAATAACATGATCACCAATTTATTTCCTCCCCAGGGGCTCTTGTCTTATTCAGTGTCCTCTGCTGGATGCTCCCCCGCCAGCTCCTTGTTCCTTGGACATCTCCAGGCTCACTGCACTGCCAAACATCCACATATTTTCCACAGGAATAACAAATGGAAATTATCTCATGCAGAGGATATGCCCTTTGCTGAATTTAAAACCATATTTAGTAGGAAGGCATTAGAGCTTCTCCACTTTTTATAATTCTTCTAAATAGGTGGAAAACAATATACTTTCGTAGAAGTCACTGATTTCAGCAGAAGATAAAGCAAATCCTTTACATGGATTATTTCAGCCTGGATAGTTTAACTTCAGAGGTCAAAAGCAAACAAAACCAGTGTCTAATAGAGGCAAATTTTGGAAAGTTTCAGCTTAGTGACATGGTTTGCTTTACCTATCACACAGCTCGTATTTTGCTAAACCCGCTGTAGTCCCTGGGAGTTTCTTCTGAAGCCTTGTTGAAGATGAGGAAGGGGACTCCAGACCATAGGGTCTAACTCTGGTCCCCAAGTAAGAGACCTGCAAAAAACTGGGAGAAGAAGTTGTCCAGGGTCGGCACCGTTCCCTCTCATCTGGGAGTGGTCCGTGGTTGAGTGGAGTTGCTGCAAAGCAAAAGCCACCCATGTTGGGCACCTGGAGACCTCTCCAGACTGTGGAGAGGCACCTGTGCTCCCGGTGGGTGTGGTAGCAGTGTCCAGCTTCCCCTGTTGTTTCATTCCCTTCCCTTGTGGAGAGTGTGGGAAAACAAAAAGAGACAAACACGAGGCTCCAGGTTTGCCTTCACCCACTTGAAAAAATGAAGGGCAGGCAATAAAACCAACTGCAGCAGCTAAAATTGCCTTATCCCATAACAAGAATGAAGCAACCCAATGCCATTTGTCCCACAGTTTCTGGGTTGCTTCAATTTTACCCTTCATCCCTCCGCCACTGCATCTGATTATCTCTAGAAAAGGCTAATAAATTCTCTGCTGAATTTAAAAAAGCGTCAGCATTTGCATTTTGAACACCCGGCCGTTCAGGATTCAGCCCATTTAATTATTACGCTTCAGAGGATGGACCTGGTTTTGCCACTCACCCTTGCCGAGGAGGCACAGGCTAGCGAGGGATGAGCAGTGGGATTACCGGCCACTTGGCCTGCTGGTGTTTATTTAAATATCACCAATTGCCATTCCTGATTTGGAGCCTAATCTACTCTTCAGGTTTGAAACTGCTATCCCAGATAGCTCTGTCCCAGCGCAAGCTCTTTAAATGTATGCACCAGTAATCACATTTAATTTGACTGGGCTTGCATAAAGCTTTGTCTATGAAAAAGGATATGTTTCCAGCCTGTCTCATGGACTCATACTTTCATTAAATGCCACTGTGGTCTACTTAAGTTTTGAATGCTTTGTTTACTTGGATTCTCCTCTATCCACATTACAGTGAAAAAAATAAATCCCTCCACAGGCTAACAAGTATGTTTATAGTAAAACTTTTTTAGAAGGTGCTCAGAATTTCCTATCTCTTAATTTTTCCACTGTTTCCATTATCTGTAATGTGCTTATGTCAAGCTCTCTTGGCAAGGCGCAGGCTTTCATCTCATGTATTGTATAGTGCCAAGCACTATTTTTTTCCCTCTTGAAATAATTATGGGGTTTGAGATTTTTAGATCAAGCTGCAAATGTTTCTTCTTTGATAAAGATTTTGGGTCAAGCAGCTATTATTCCTTTCTTATCCCAGATGAAATTCTCCCCAAGCAGAACAGTGAGAACTGAGGATATCATAAAATCCATTAAAACTCATATGCTGGATTTAACACAGTGAGCTAGTTGGCTGCAGTAGCACTTCTTGGGACACCTGAACTGATCTATGGATCCTTCACACCAAAGCAAACCTCCTTTTGAAAGCATGGAGGTTTCAGGTTGGCTCATTTGTCTTACTGAATCACGTATTGCTTTTCTTTTACATCAGCCCATTTCCTTGGCAATGCCTCCAGGGCAGGGGCTGCCTTTGCTGTATGTATGTGCAGTGCAAACACCGCAGGGAACTGCTGCTGATATTGTGTGGCTTAGGCAGTTTCATTATAGAAGCATTTGTCACCACTTTTCTCTCCCAGCATGCCTGTGACCCAGACTATATCAATAAAAACTAAATTAAAAAAATATACCTATATGAATGTTAATTATATATACCACATCTGTTACATACACCTCTCCTGATACATTTCTCTATATACCTGTGTGCTTGTGCTCATGTTTAGGAGATGCCATACATACAATCTAGAATTTGCCACAGGACTTCTGTTTCTTGAGCAAGTTGAGATTTTCTGGGGGTCGTGATATCCTTTATTATAAAATAAAAAACCCAAAACCAAACATAAGGACTTGCATACCTAAAAGCTCATCTCTAGTTTTACACTGCCACAACTATGCTAGTGAGAGCTACTGTATTTTCCTTGCAAATGTTGCTGTGCTTGTATCTGCAGACCATTGTGGGTTTTACAGTGGCAACGTGATTGCTTCCTCTGTTTGGGAAGGAAGGTGGTGCTCAGATAGCAGCCGTCAGGGCTGAAGGACCCTCTGGTTTGGTGCAGAACAGAATGGGTACAGGAAGAAGCAGACGTGATGCACCAGACGTTACATGACTGCTCTGCAGAGCTGCACGGGTCTCACAGCACCTGGCAGCCTTCCTAGGGCAGCCCGGTGGCCAGCTCTGCTTTACAGGTGGCCTCTCCAAGATTGCCAGCAAATTTGCCTTTTCAGATAAGCTCTGTCTTTCTTTGCAATGCATGGCTAAGAAAAGAGACTTTTTTAACATAAGCCACTCCAGTGCTGTCAGGGTTTCCTGACTTGCAATCTGCTCTCCTCTCCCATGCACTGCCGGGGGGGGGGAGCTATGGGCAGGGATGGGAGATGTGCACTGCTAAATATTGTGTGGGGCAGGAGAAACAGTGACCAGAAAGCAGCAGGCCAGAGAGGAGATAAGTACAAGCTGAGGACTGTGTGTGGCAGCTCCCTGCAGCTGGGTGAGCTCTGGAGATAGATTCACACCGCTTGGCTGGGGACAGGGCCGGCCATGCCTGCATAAGCAGTGGCCATGCAGCTTGGCTGCATCCAGGGAGGTGGTGGCTGCTGTGTGCACACAGAGACTGCAGGGTACACAGGCACCGCATGTGGACCCCCCCGAGGGGCTTCCACATCACCAGCACACTGGGGTGACCCTCTGGTCCTGAGAGAGCTGGGGTGGGCCTCCCAAATTTCTGAGTGCCTGAGTGCTGGAAACAGGGAGGCGGAGGCACTGTGAAATAGTTATCTGCTGTTAATAACAACAGCTTAGCTCTATTAATAGCAACAGCTTAATTGATAAAAGGTGTTTAATAAATATTGGCTGTTTTCTGTGTTTCCTCCTGACTCAAGTGTCTGTGAGAAAGAAGGAAATTTATAACAAGGAGACTGGGCAAAATGAAAATCAGGAGCTTTCTCCTGGGCCACACATCCCCATAAGAACATAGGTCGGCATTTTCAAAGGTGCTACCTTAAAAGATATCCCACATATTTTTAATTCTTCCAGCTTGTTACCTGTTTTACAGATTATTCAAACTAACTTTCTCCTGTTTTTGTCTGGTAGCATCAGACAAGGCACTAGCTTGGAGGCATGTCATGCCCTTAGGTATAGTATAAGCTTCCACCCTCACAGCATTTTCCTAGAGTTTTTATTCCTAAAATCTCTGAAATTACACTGGGCATGGATGCTGCAAGCCTTATTACAGAGCTCGTATGGAATACACTAGGTAGAATCACTCCCCAGTCTTCCTCCTGACCTCCACATCTCTTCCTTAAATGATTAAAGACACATTTTCACTCTAAGATTTATACACATATTAAAGCACGTACACCTAATATGACAGTATCTTCCTTACTTCTTCTTTTACAGCATCCCTGTAGAGATAAATATGGGTATTTGCTTGTCGACCAAGCACCCACTGCTATGGCCATTGCAGCTGGGATGTATAAGGAGCACCATTTGGGAGCTAACAGTCATCCACCCATGCACATGAGAATGAACCAGCACAGCTATCAGCATTGTGTCTTGGCTGGAAGTTATTAAAATGCTTGAAAGAGCACCTTCATTTTAATTCAAAGATTTTTCAAGTGCTTCAATCTTTGAACAAAAATGAACTGATGCTTGTGCTACCTCACATTTATGTCAGACCACAGGTGATGATGTGTTACAGAAAAATAAAGTAATTTTTCAATTTTGATACCTAATCCAACAAGTATAGTGCTTTACATCTCTGGGACAGTAGACAGGTGCCACGGGCAACCTGGACACGCACCCTGGGGAAAACATTAAAGCTGACCAGACTTAAGCAAGGGCAACTCCAGCCTCCTTTGCCAAAATTTTTGATTTTCAGTAAGACCAATGAACTGACTTTGGGACTGTATGTTCTATTCAAAAAGTACCTTCAACACTAAAACCTTAGGATATTTGCAAACTCTTATCTTCTTTTCAAGCTAACTTCTGCATAATAGACACCACAGGTCTCTGCCCATCTTTGTACACCAGCAGGCTGCCTGTCCTCACTGAGCTCTGAAGCCAATCTAGCTCAGAGCAGCAGCTATAGGGGAAAAGGCATGTTCGCACAGATGCCTTAGAAGATGAAATGCTGACGATATCAAACATGGCAGCTGGGTACAGTCAAGGATTTTTAAGACTCTTCTTCCCCTTCCCTCTACTATTTCTAGTTCCATTGTAGCCATCCTGAGATTAGCAGGGAGAAGAAGAGCCAGACCTGCCTGCACTATTCAAATGAGAATGCACCAGGAATTCACATAATTACGTTGCAATGCTTTCTGTTTGATCATCTGGTACTTTCCTAGTACCTCCCATTATTCTCTTTGTTTTCTGACTGCTGCTGAGTTTAGAAGCCACTCTTTTCATAGAACCACCTTTTATGAGGCCAGGATCATTTTCTAAGTGGCAATACATATTAAAACTATAATTGTACATATAAAATTAGACTTCATTTTACTAATTGTACCTGATTTTGTATTTATCAATGTTATATTCCATTTGCTATTTTATTGCACATTCATTCAAATCTCATTATATCCTTCTGCAAATCTTTGCAGCTTTAGTCTTTACTAGCCTGAGTAGCTTGCTGTTGTCAGTAAATTCTAACCCTGACTTCCCAAGTCCATTTCCAGAGCGTTTATCAATATATTGAAGAGCATAGAACTAATTTTTAATATACTTCATTTATAATCTTTTAATTAGTAATCCATAATTATCCCTTCTTTCTTTTTCAACACAATTTCTTCATGGACAACTTTTCTTTTGAAAGCCTTTTGAAAATTTTAAAAAACCTTTTCAGCCAGATCATCCTGACATACAGAGATTATTCTAAAGATCTGCAATAGATTTCATAGTTCTGTATCAAATATCTCTACTCTTTCATTATGGTTTATGTCAATTGGCAAGGTACAGTCATCAATTCTATTGGATCTCTCCTCACACACAAGTGTGGGTTTTGGTTGGTTTTGTGGGTTTTTTTAAAATTATTATTTCTTTAAACCATATTTGCCATTTATTCTTTCCTCTGGTACTAAGGCAGTTCTAAGCAAAAGTTAGTATTTCAGAAGTCTTCTGAAAATACTGAATGACCTTAATGAAATGAACACCTGCTACCAATGTATCAGTTTGTTTTAATAAGCCATTTACTGACACTTCAATTTCAGCCAGATCTTCCAATTAAAACCCTGTCAAAAAATGTTAGCAACATGGAAAGTTTGCTGAGGACTTCAACAGCAAGCACAAATTAAAAAAACAGTATCTATTCTGGTCTGTTCTTCCAGAAGTGCTCCTTTACACCTTGACCACCTATAGCCACACAAACCCATTGACAGCTGTGAGAGACAGTACTGTACTAAGAGCTAGGACAGAAACAAATTCAGCCACATCAAATCATGGGGAGAGAACATCACTCCTTTACAGCACGCAGATAGGTTTAGTGCTGGTAGTTCTAATATCCAGACTTCCTGTCATGCGGTGAGCACTGTTTTCGATTTGTTTTTAATAATAAATGCTATGAAAACATTTTGAAATTAAAGCCTTACCAGTTTTCCACTCCAAGGCAAGTTTTCTGATCTATACAGTTTAGACAAGGAGCAAGAGCAAGAGATGACTCAGTCATCATCTGCAAATGACTCCATGGGGGACAGGAAAAAATTTCCCATATTAGACAGATCTCTAAGCTAGCTGAAAACAGAAAATACAAGGTTGAAGACAAACTAATCTAGTCTAAATGCAAAGCTTTCCCTATACAATGACGTTTATTGACTATTAGGAAGGATTAAAATATCTAGACCTTATTCAAGGTTTAGATTTCTTAAGTCTTAAATTTGTTTGTAAGAGATCCCATCATAGCTCAGACAGAATTAATAGGTTCATTCATATTTGGTTTCCTCAGCATCAAAACATGTGATTTTATGATGAAGTATGTCTGTTCATATCTCATTTGTATCAGTGGTACTTTGCTTTAATACAGTAACAAATAAACCTGTGTGCAGAAATTAACATGCTCCTACTTTCAAATTTCATACAAGCAACATGACTTTGATGCTTTATGAACACTGAAAGACACAAATATTTTGAATCATTTATCTGAAGAAAAGTAATTTTCAAACTTTTTAATGGCAACTGCTGACAGATACAAGTTTTACAGATGCAGTCCCCCCAGAACTACAATAAAATAGTAACACAAAATCAGAACAAGATTTTTAGACAAGGACTGAGAAAGGAGAGGAGTAATAAAGTTGGTGAATCAGATCCAGTAAGCTTAGATCTAATCTCACTCAGGGTCACCTCTGTAGGGA
>NW_010177208.1:10030-20120 GCF_000695765.1 Mesitornis unicolor
CTGGTATGACACTCTTTATGTAATTATGCTGCTAGTGTTATACAATCATAAATTATTATGTTTCCAAAGTAACATATCAGGAGTAATTCTGCTGAAATCAGTGACATAAGGAGTAAACGAATCAATTCACCATACCCACTTGTCTCTGGATAGAGAATTACTGTTTTTTTTTTCTAGGAAAAACATTAGAAAGAAAGAAAAGATGAGCATAAATTCAGTAGTAATAACCCAAAATTACTATAATACCATTATCTGCTTATGTTTAAAGCAAGCTGTTTTGAAAAGAGAAAGGAAGTCTGGAGAAATTCATCAACTTTGTTGACTTACTCCAAATGTTCAGAAATTACCAGCTGTTTACGTTTGCTAGTATATAGCTACAGCAAGTATGTCCAGCATCAGCAGGGCTTTGGCGCCCTCTTATGTTTCATACAAGCAACTTCAGTGATTGCAAACACTTCTTGGTGATAGATCACTTGAGGAGGCTTGTCAGGTTACAAATTGTTAAGAAAGTAAGTGTCAATTAAGATAACTAACTGCTTAATGCCTCAGAGAGGTTAATAACCACTTTAAGGCAGCAAACTTACTAACAGCAGTGAGCAGACCCACAGACATCCCGGTGCACCTTCCTCCTTATTGAGACAGCTCAGCCTCACTAAACTGATCCTACACGGCACAAACCTCTTTCAGGCTCATTTTGTTTTGGCCAGACAGATATTGTCAATCAATTGCTGACTACAGTAACAACAAAAAAGGCTGGTTAGCATCACACAAAAATCAAGATGAACTGTATTAATAGACCTGGTTTTACTTCCCAGGAATACCAGTTAACAGTCTAGGTACTTACCCAAAGAAATGAGTCAATTAATTAAAAGAAAAAAAAAAGTCTGCAAAACTGGAGATTTCAAAAACCAGAATATTCCTATTTCCTTTACTTGGATACTCCAGGCATTACTTCTCCACTTTTAAAAGTTGGCACCTATTAAGTAAAAGTAGATTATTGAGGGATTCTTTCTTGTCTAGTTAACATTATAGTACGTTATTTTTCTTCTCGTGCAAGTATTTCTAACCTGTGAAGAAGTACCTTCTTGATCTTCTAAAATGTAAACAGATTACTTGGTAAATCTTTTCTTGAAATAAAACCTGATTCTATATTAAGAAGTGTTTTGTTCATTTGTTTTTAATTTCCCTATTGGTGCCAAAAGGGTATATAGTTTACAGTTTAAAAATTTTTTTAATACTGAGCACTTGAGTAACTCATCATCCCAATTATTAATTACTCAGAGGAAAACATCTGGGAGATATTTATGTGCCTTTTTTGATACATAAATTAGAATGCATAAGAGATGGGCCACAGAAGTAGTGATGTAGAAAGAGCACACGGGAATTTTAGATTACATTTGAATATTGGTATAAAAAGTTATTATTTATTTAGTATTTATTAACAGCTTATTAAAGTGCTGAGGACCCCATATTTAGAAAAGTAATCCACTGCAATGAAAGGTATTCATATTAGTACAGAAATATAGCACCCAAGCCTTTCAAAATGGGAAAGTCTCAATTTATTTTATCAAATTATCCTACTATGCAATTTTTCAGAAATCAGTTTGAAGATGATACATAAGAAAACCTTCAGAGTATTAGCAAGTTAGTGCACAAATCAATAATTTTCTCAGCTTACACAGAGGTAAAAAGGTGTCTAAGAAAAGACTCATACTAGTTAATAACGAGCGTCCCTTCTTATCACAGGTACCCAAATGCCTAGAGGCAAGGCACATTTTGGCACCACGGCCTACTTCAGTAAAGCCGACAAAACTGCAGGAACGCTCCTCATTTCCAGAGGCCCATGTGAAAACGGAGCTTAGAGCAGATCCATGCAGCAAACGGAACCATGTAGAAATAACTTATCAACATCCAAAAGTGCACTACTCCTTCACTGAACACAGAAGCATGTTCCCAGCTTCAAGTCCAGTTTCAAATGGGTGTGACAAACGAAAAATAAATAAGGAGAGCATGTGGTGAGGAAGAATGGATGTGCCTGGACCCCTTACACCACCAAGATTTGAGTGTATGATATTACAGAAATATTTTTATAAAGAAATCCACCTTGTGTGAGTGTGCTATATTGCACAGAGCAGAGATCCCTGAGCTAGTGGAGACCTAGGTAGTAAATCCACACAACACACTGCAAAGTCATGTGAACCTATCTGTCTAGGTCCCATCTAGGAAGTACTGCTACTTTTTCAGCTAACAAATATTGCTTACTAGCTCCCATTCAAGACCATGTGAGTGATGGACCATTATTTGCTAGTGTATAACCCTGATGTTCTGGTTCTAAGGCTTGCACGAGGGCAGCCAGGTAAGATCTGCTTTTGTTACTTGTGGATGTAGCCAACAACAAAGCATTTGTGTTTAGTGTATTAATCTCAAGTAGTACTGAAATCAGGCATCAGGCTCCACAGCTGAGTCACTTTCTGCAGAACAAATGAATTTGACTTTTCTGGACAGTTTTCCCATCTGCTGATCCAGAAACTTGTGATTGTAGGTTGAAATCTGCCCAATTAAGATGCATTTGCTTTTGATAACATTCACTGAATTGGGTATTTCCCATCAGAATAATTCCATTTCCCATATTCCCTTTCTAAGGAAGTTGAAAAAATATTGCCTCTCTTAGCAGATAATTAACAATAAAATAGTTCACACAGTAGAATAAGTTTGTGGAAACAGCAAAAATCCCCTCAGATGTTTTGAAGAGCTAGAAGATAAATACAGCATGTAGGTATACAGCTTTACAGCTTTAGAAGTAATCAGTTATTCACTGTCTCATTCTGCATCAAAACAGATGGACTGCTGTTAACTGACAGAGCTTCAATAAAACTGGGGGAAAATCATGTGTCTCCCAGTCCCTAATGCTGATTAAGACTTCCCTAGCAAATTTGTTTATCTTGAGGAACTGAGTTGAACTTCAGTATGTTCCACTATGAAATCCTTTGCAACAGAAAACTCATGCTGATATAAATCAAATCAGGTTAAGAATTGATTTAGTTAAGAATCAGTACTTGGCTGCTGTGCACATACTCTTAATTCAGTTTGAAGTGCCCGATACCAATTTAACCAAGCTTTATGACTTTAGCTAGAGCTGAAAACTTAGATTTCAATGCTTATGTCATTAACCACCTAAAGGCAAATGCTGGTATCAGCACTGACACCAGTATCCAGCAGCATCATAATGCATCCCTATATATAGTGTTGGGCAATATCAGCACAATGATTCAAAAAAAACAACCAAAGAAACATTAAAATGAGGAGTTCGCCTCCCAGGACATGATTTACACTTCTTTCAGACAGTTCTGGCCTTCATTTAACAACACACAGAGTCTAAGTAGAGGAGTCCCAAGTTAACATTTAAGAACAGCGGCTGCGTTTGTGAAGTTTTATATAATGAAATTAAGATACTTATCGGAGTCATTTTACAATTGCCAGCAACAAAAGCATAAGCTACCATAGCATTACTAAAATGAGCAAAGGCTCAAGACCAGGTGCTTCTCCAGGACTGCAGAACAGCTAGGACAGATTCTTAGCTCCACAGTTCTGGGAGCACAGTGTTCTGTGCTTGTCTAAGGAAACAAAAGCTACAGAAAACTCAAGAAAATGTGGTTTTAGGTCTTATACGTCACACAGCTTGTGGCATGGCAGTTGTGATAAACCATCAGCTTAAGGGTATGTATTTTTGTACTTGCTGGGCTCCAATCTCTGCAACGTAGACTGCTCCAGTCTTCATGTCTACATCCACTAGGTGTGGTTTGGTTTCATCTGCCAGCTGGACTGTGTTGACCATAACACAGTCCCCAATAGTGCCAACCGGTGGTGCCGCCAAGACTGCTAACCGGTTGATATTCAGCTGAGCTACAATCAGGTATTTGTAATTGGCAGTAAATCTGTGAAAGACAAATATCTTTTTGAATTAGGAACTTCATATGACATCTCATTTTAAACACAACTACGCACTTTTAAACAAATAAAACCTCCTCAACTGCCAAGTTTTTGAAGGCTACAACAGACTAAATGTAGCGAAACATTGAGAATTAACTTGTAAGCTTTGCTCTACATTTTGCTGCTCCTTGAGACAGATTATGCTACAGAAAACTCACTCAAGACAATCTCTATTCCTGTAAAACCTGCAACAGTAAGGTCAACAACACACAATGACTTTAAAATGAAGGTCCCAATGCTGCACTCAGATTCACGGAGCTTGTTATAAAGCCAAGATTTCCCTGTCAAGATACAACTGTGCAGATCTTTGCATAAGATTAGGGCCCAGCACCCTATTAGTTAAACTGGTTAACACCCTGTCATCAGACATTAAAAATCAACGTTTTAATTCACCAGTAAGAGTACAATTTATTTACACAATTGCAGGCTTTTAGAAGAACTGTTCAACAATACCTGACAGAATAGGGTCCATCTTCTGAAAAACAGCTGCTCCAAGACCCAAGCCACTCCCCTGTGACTTTATCAAAAACTTGGATTCTTTTATTGTCTCTGTCTGCCACCCATACCTGTTAAGAACAAAAATCATGGCTATTCACAAATAGAAAAAAATAAGACACATTGTTTTCTTACATGAGCAAAGTATCCTGTAGTAAAAAAGACGTACACCTTAGAAGAATGTCGCTCCACATTCAAAAATTATAAATAGGTATGACTGCCAGATATAAAACAAAACCGCTACATAGTTACAATACACAAATAATTTTATACTACCTAGAGAAATCAGTGCCTTCTCCTCATTTTTGTGGCTATGGTATGGATGTATTTAGTAGGATTTCTACCCAGCCCCTGCAGTGAGGACATATTCCCTTCTATTTAATTCTAAAGATACTGGTCTGTCACGTGCTAACGATTTGTTTTTCAACCGTAGTCTCATTTCATGATCCAGGTCTACAATGACTGCATCTGCAAACACTCCAATGTGTATATATTGAGGAACTATAAATATTGAGCAACTTAAACACTGAGAGCATTTTCAGCATGTTTTCTTTAATCCGTTTTGTGGACCTTGTCTCTATCACACCCTGTGCTAACTGGGTTCACAGACACTGCAAGCCAGTAGTACCACTAGACAGTTCCACTGAAGGCACCTTTTGTACTACAATCATTGAAATTTTAGCTGTGGACAACCTGTCAGTCTGATAAGTAAACTTCATTACTTTTCTAGGCTGTCACCCAGACAGGAACAGTAAACAAGCTGACCTGAGATCTTTCATCAATATTTTAAAATGAAACCCTAATACAGCATTCTCTTACATTTCTTAGGAATTAATGATTATTTTCAACTTAGGCTGATGATCAACACTATGCTGGCAATAAAATCACAGCTCATTGCAACTGCTGTCTTTGAATGTATACACTCACAGATACCCTTCAACACAAAGTGATCATGTTCCTCCCATCCCCATGTCTCCCCAGAGGAGTCATATTTATAGATGCTTCTTATTCTGGTTCAGACAGCAGGAGCAGAATTAGCTTAAATCAGTGATTTAACATGTTTTAGTCAAGCAATCTTATTTTCCCTGAAACAGTTTAAGGTGCAATGACATAATTACACTATAAGAGCAGCAGAGCAAAAGCCAGACTATGATTAACACCTGGCAGAAGCAGAGTCTTGAATGCCTTGAGCTGCATGTAGAAAAGGACTGGTGTTCACAACCCAGATAGAGCCTTACTGTCATCTTAAGCTTATTCAGAATTTCCCAATATGAAATTGAATTCCCCTGAAGAAACATTAAGTGCTTGGGTAGATATTTATTATAGAACATAATTCTCCTGTATTGTCACAATGGCAACCCATTAGAAATTGCAGGAGGAGCAGGTCAGAACCCTTGTGTTAACTCTGGAGCCAGCTACTACAGCAGGATCTGCAGTATGGAACTTCAGCTCATGACCACTATCGCACTGAAAACCATAACCCACATAAAATGACTCAGATCACAACAGTTAAATTAAAAAAGAAATACAATATGTTTTGTTTAAATACATGTAAACAAGTCTGTCAGAAGACTAAAAAAAAAAATCTCCCTTCATTCTTTACCCGTCCAACAGAATCCAACGTTACACTGTGAGGAATCTTGAACTGACCAATGCCGGTCCCATTTGTTCCAGCCAGCCACATCTCTTGGTAATCTAAACAGCAAGCACCATGAAAAATAGAAATAAAAACATCACAGTAAGGAAACAACACATAAAATACCTTTAAGTCATTCCCTTCCAAAGTTATTTCAGATAATTTTTAAAACATGGGATTTTTAAACCTAGGCCTTTTAAACACAGTACTACTGATACATAAGCCTAAGAAACACTAGCATTACTACAGGAACTACTGGATTGTTATTAGTAATTTCAGACTATGGTTACAGAAATGCAGCCACTAGTACACAAAACCATAGTCCAAGGCTCTGTAAAGCACCGTATTAAGAAAAGAAAAAATATATATACAGAAACAGTTGGCTGGTTATGATATTAATTTGTTTACTAAATTGATTTTTTGTATTTGTTACTAGGCAGTTTTAACAATTTACTATTTTGTGAACTATGTATTAGCAAACTGACTGTTTTAAGATAGCGCAAAGGAGAAACAGTAGCTCCTCCACTTTTCCCCAAAAGACGACAGGTGCAGGCTCCTCGCTCACAGCCCTAGCCAACACTGACCATCTAACTAGGGAATATGAGCAAGCAAGTTAGAATCATGGAATAATTTAAGTATAAAAGATCTCCAGACACCATTGTGTGCAACCTGCTTTTGAAAGCAGGACTAACCTCAGTAACAAATCCAGCTTTGAAGTTACATCAGATTGTTTATAACTCATCAAGTTTTGAGCATCTCCAGGAGTGGAGGCTGCGCATCCTCTCTGGGCAAACTATTCACTGTCTGATCACCCTCACTGTGAATCTTTCCCTCCAAAAATCAAACTGGAATTCCCCCCTCTTGCATCTTTTGCTCAGCATTTCTTTTTCATCACTGTGCATCTCCAAGAAATGTGTGGCTCTGTCTTCTCTATACCCTCCCATTACTGACTTGAAGACAGTGATAATGATCCTGCTTAGCCTTCTCTCTTGAAGGCTGAACAAACTCATTCTCTCAGCCTCTTGTCATAAACAATTAGGAGACTTCTGAAGTGACAAGCAGTAAAACAGGACCTGATTCAACAAAGTCTTCAAACTAATGTTACATGACAGCTCTGCCCAGTCCTTGCTTTGAAGTATTTTCAAGCTGTTTTATTTAAAATTCAATTTTCAATGGTCAACTACCACCAAAGTTCATTTTTCCATACCATTGGTTAGTTTGAGCAATCTGTTATTCATTCCTCCATCTCCATCCACAACGTAGATATCTCCACTTTCCTCTACAAAGATGTCTGCTGGTTGATCAAACTGTAGGGGAATCAAACTTGAACCAGCATTACCTGGTGTGCCCAAGACCTGCATAAGTTTACCGAAAGGGCTATACTGTTTCACAGTGTGCCCATACTTCCCTGAATTAAGAAAAAAAGTGAAAAAACACCTTAAAACAAAATCCGAGTATCACAACTGATTACAAAGATAAAAAAGAAAATCCCCAGATACTCAAGCGATATTAATAAATCTAACAGATGAAATCTTACAGTGAGAATATGACTGAGGGTTAGTAAATCCATAAGCTACAACAACAGTCATCCATTGTTTCAGGGCCACCAAACCTAGGCCAGAAGAGAAGTCTGGGCAGAAGATAAGTCTAGCCACATTATGTTTTTTGTTTCCCCCCCCCTACTTCTCCTGAGGTAAAAAAACAAAAAAAAAGAAAAAACAAAACAACAAAAACTTGTTTAGTAAGTTCAAAAGCTATAAGCAGACACAAGCACAACTCATGAACCTTCAGGTTATTTTGTGCAGCACCTGAGAAGTTTGTTCATGGCAAGAAAAGCACAAATCCATCTCAGACTTGTTTGAGAGACCTAAATAAGTGAGTTGTTTGAAGTAGTATCTGCAATATTAGCATTTTCTTCCCCACCTAATACTTCTCATATCACCACCACGCATACCTGTTCCAACATCTGTGATCCATACTGAACTATCTGTTGCAGTGTTCAGTACAAAGATACCATGAGGCATTTCAACTGTATCATTCCAGGAGTGAAGAAAATAGCCTTCCTCTGAAAATACAAGTACCTTCGGTACATTATCTCCTCTCTGAAAAGGCAAATAAAAGTCTCTTAAGAAAACATACTAGGCAAGTCTTTTTGAAAATTCCTCTTTGTAAGGTTTCTGCAATGTTTCATGAATCATGAGAATCTCCTGGGACTGTCTGCTACATCTCATTTTTTCCAGCTAAAAGAGAGGGAAGGGTCTCTGTTTAGCATGCAAAACCTTCCACTCGTTCTAGACTTTCAACTTAAATCATGTAGAGACCAAGGTATCCTGGTCATCATTTTCAGTCATGTTTTTATGATCTTGCTGAAAAATATGCCAAGCATAACACAGGCATGCAAAACTGTAACTGTACTTATTAGCTGCATGGCACTCAAGTACTCATCCTGTATTATAATTAAATCTCACCACTTTTCACGGACAGAATGTCTTATCTGTGACCTAGAGACACCAATGCATGGAACTCGGTAAGGCAAATAATTGAACTGCAATTACTGTCTGAAAGGGCTGCATGGTTTTGATTTCATAGGACGAAGTTTGAAAGAGTGGACAGGGACAAGTCAGAAACAGTTTACCTCACAAAGAAGAGGCTACTGTAACTCACTTAAGTTGGATCATGCACTGATATCACAGAAATAATGTAATGCTTTTAAAAGCACAAGCAATTACAGTCTCAGATCTGCTTTAAAATGGATATAGCAGAGATAGCTATACTTACATTTTAATTTTAGTACATTTTTCAAATAGATACACACACACATATATGTATCTATCTATATATATCTTAATCTAAACCAGACACTTTAAAGGCAAAAATACACTAGGTTAAGACAGAAAGAAACATAGTATTCTCACTCACTTGCCCCACATAGACCAAACCATGAAGAGAGTCAACAGCAACACAAAATGTTTGGCCAGTGAAGTATTCTGGAATTTTAGGCCAGCCTATGTCCAGCTTGTACATCTGCTTCTGTTCATGTTCCTTCCAAGGAGATGAGTAATCAAATGCTTTTAAAAGCTGAAAATACAAAATAAATATCCATTAGTAGATAAGTTCCATGACGGTGGGATCAGAAGAACCAACAGTAGAAATTAACTTGTGTATTGAGGCATCGTAAAATGATTTATTCAATTTAAATTAAGACAACAGATAAACAGAAATAGGCTTGTAGCTAGGGTTTTGGACTGCAAATGGGAAAATTAGAACAAACTGGAAATTAGCTAATGAAGCCCTTTGGACTGAGTAGCTCTAGAAATAGAGGGTAAAAAAACCACATCCTAAAATTTATTACATCAGAGTTGCTACCACTATCTGTAAACCACACCCCAAAATGAGGAAAAGAGCAGAAAAGGTCCCAAGTACAACAGAATCAATAACCACTTCAGGAAGATATGGAAATTAAAAAAGGAAAAATCAGAATAAAGGCAAAATACAGGTCAAGAAAGAGAACTACATCTTAGAAATGGGGAAGTGTAAGATACCAGGAACTGATGTCAATGTATTCATTTTAAAGGACAACGGAAAGAAATAGTCTTCCACTTTTTTTTTTCCGGCGGAAGAATGGAAGCTAAACACAGCTGTGCTGCTGCCAGCTAAGGACTGGAAAGGAAAGATGAGGCTGCAACTAAGTAGTAACAAGTAGCGCCTCTGAAGGACCGGGGCCATTTAACATTTCTGTTAACCGCCTTGCCAGAAAGTGGGGGGTTGATGACATAGAACTACAAGCAACTTAAAACAGCCCAGACTGTTACCAAGCAAAACGAAAATGAATTAAGCAAGGAAAAAATCCGACAGTTCAGAAGCGCAGCCTTGCGCTCCGGCGGGTCCCCCACGCACATCGGGGACAGGTGGGGCCCGAGTCCATCACCGCCACCCCCTGGCACCCTCCTTCTGGTCAGCCACCACCCT
>NW_010177209.1:0-550 GCF_000695765.1 Mesitornis unicolor
GGTGTAAAGGCTGATTTGTGAGAGTTTGATTACAAGATGATGGCTGAGGGTGGCAGGTGATTTTTTTTCTTGGTAAGGAGTACTCTAAATCCTGAATCTTTAGGTAGAAAATCAACAGAGATGCATGAAGGATGTAACTCCAAAAGCAGCCTCTGTAATGATGAATCTTTTCCTTTCTTTGTATAAGACCTTATGCATTATTGTAACACAGCTTCGAAATCCTTTCCCGAGTGCTAGATCTGCCTGCGCCCTTCTCTGCAGAGGAGCAAGTGCTGATGATCCCTTTAACACGGCTTATTTTCCTACAGTACTAAAAGCTCTATTTTTCCTATCAGAGATTCTCTATTTTTCAAAGTCCTGTCCAGACAAACCCAGCAGGTATAAAATTGCTTTGGGTGAGCTGAAGAGAGCAGCACACGCAGCCAAAGTAAATTCCTGAGCTTCCTTCCTTGGAGCACGTCAAAAGTGGAAGAGAAGCACAGATGATGGTCACAACAAGCTTTTCCCTGGGAAAATGTGAAGATGGAAAAAGGAAACAAATGAAACTCTA
>NW_010177210.1:0-389 GCF_000695765.1 Mesitornis unicolor
GAAGCAGAGGGAGGCTGGAAGTAGTCCTCCCATTCCCCTCTGGACCGGAAGAAGGAGCGGCAGAGATCGCATGTCAGAAACTGACTTCCCACTCCCATCCCCCTTGCGCCCCGGGGCAAAGCGGGAGAGGTGAAGAAACCGAGAACAAAGCTGAGCCTGGGAAGAAGGGAGGGTGGGGGAAAGATGTTTGACTTTAAGATCTGGTTCTACTCTGATGTTGTTGGTGACAAATTAAAATTGTTTTGTTTTTTCTCCCTATGATGAGTCTGTCTTTTGCCCGTGGCCGTTAAGTGGTGAGAAGCCCTCCCAGTCCTTACTTTGACTAGCCCCTTTTTTGGGGCATCGTGGTGCTCAGATACGCGCCTAAACCACGACACAAAAGATCATGG
>NW_010177210.1:420-5481 GCF_000695765.1 Mesitornis unicolor
TGGAGATAGCAATTTGCAGGTGATGATGGCTGCATAATGCCCTTTAATCACTCACAGTAAAGACAAAAGCTTTTAGAGGATTCCAGTTTTGCAGTGTACTACCTCGGAAGTACTTACAGGTTGCTAGCACAGCATCGTGCTTTAACCTTATGTTATATTGCTTGTGAAATACACTAATCTGAGACACCTAAAACATCATGTAAAGCATAATGCTTTCTTTGTCCTGGGATTCAAATATTAGAGCATGAATGAGGCATGAAAGCTTTATAAAAATTATCAAAATAAAATCCAGGCTGAAAGGCTAAGAAGCACTGCACGCAGGTAAATACGTTGCATTTCTTAGGGGGTTAAGTAGCTAGATGAACCATTCATATGGCTGTGCAACTGTTTGTTCTAAATTTCAGTTCCTCCTTATAAATTATTCGTATTATTTGTTTGCTTAGATAAGCTCTCCTAATCAGAGAGACTGAATTGGGCCAAAGGAAAAAATGATGTGATAAATTCTGTGCGAAATTCCCAACAAGCGGATCTTGACTTTAATTTTTTAATCATTCAGAATGTTAATTTATAATTTATTATTTGTGCTTTGGGTAAAGTACAAAGATGCAAAGAAATTTAAAGTAAATAATGACTGTTAAGAAACATGAGCCAAATTTTAATTAAAGTTGTTTTTATGTTTCTGAAGTTTTCAGAACTGCAATTGTTATATTATTTGCCTTTCTAAGAAATTTATATATTGGTTCTATGTTCTGCTTACCATAATGTCCTGGAGGTTGGCCAAGCAAGATAATTTTTTTCTTACTCTATGAATTTTTGTGATACAACATCTCATAGTAATTCCCTAAAGTTAGTTGTTTTTGAGAACTATACCTTCAGGAATGGAAACTTAGGCTTATAATTTTAAATACATAGTGGTATATTCCAGATATTTTGGAGTGTATATTTTGTTTTAGTTATTCATTTAGTTATTAACTCATTGCTATATTTTTTCTACTAGTGTTTTGTCTTCAAAATTAATTTTAATTCAGTGTTGCTTCAGTTGTTAGAGAGTTACTGCTGTTTTGATATTGAACTGGTCCTTGTAGCAAGCACCATGCAACCAAGCAAGCACCCTAACTGCTTGGCAGTGTTCTGCCCTGCACTGAATAAGCTGTCTGAATTATGCAGAAAAATCATGTTTTTGTCCAGTGGCTGAAGTATATTCTTATTTACCTTGCAGGCACAGGAGAGAGTGGCAAAAGCACGTTCATCAAACAGATGAGAATAATTCATGGATCAGGTTACTCTGATGAAGACAAAAGGGGCTTTACAAAATTGGTGTACCAGAATATATTTACAGCAATGCAGGCTATGATCAGAGCCATGGATACCCTCAAAATTCCATACAAATATGAACATAATAAGGTGAGATTTTTGTTTATTTCCAAAGCTGAAACTTTTCCTCTTTTATCTTTAGAAAATGTACTGAAGGTCTCTAAAAAAACTATATATCATGTACAAATTATATTTTACCTAAAGTTTAGAAGAAAAGGGCTTCCTCCAGTCCTGCCTCTAGCTCTCTGCCCTTTGCACTGTTCTGACAACACAGGTGCTGTTACTAAGATGTCTGGGGGGTTTGTCACAGCAAGAGGGTAAAGGGCAGGCTGGTGTTTGCCTTTGACTTTAGTTATCTTTTTTTTCTTTCCTCCCAGCCCATGTTCTGGTCAGAGCACAGTTAAGCCATTTTTCTAGTTTGTACCAGTACTACTTATGGTTATCCATTAAAATTATGTAGGGGGAAAAAAACCCAAAATTATTAGAAAAATAGGTGGGGATATCCGCTTGTGTGTGAGTATATTATGAAATAAAACTTCTGATACAAGGCCTTAGAATAAGCAAATTCTTTTGAAAGTGATGATATAATTGAAATTTAGCAAGAGAAAATACATTTAAAGCATTTTGTAAGGTTTATCTTTGTTTAGCCTAACTTCTTTCATTTTTTTCAATCAGAAATTGAAATCAAATGTCTAACTGCTATAATTAATATTAGAAAGGAAATTTGCATGTGTATTTCAACTCCATGTTTTTGCTGTACATAAAGCACTGAATTTCCTAACAAGCTGACTTGAAAAGTTAGTTGATTGTGAAGCGCACATTTTCCTTCAGAATTAGTATTGACTGTCACTTTGCTGTAGTATATGGAAGTCCTAATCATAAATCAGTAAATTATTTCCTTGTATTATACTACAAAGTATATATTCTACAGTTGTTCAAATTGAGTGTTGAATTTATATAGAATGTTTATATATAGTTGAAGTGAATTAGTTAGATGTGGCATAGCTGTATACATGTGGCCAGACCTTTCTAATTAGAGCCGTTCACTTTCTCTATATAAAAATAACTTGACTGAAAGTCTGTCTTTGCACTCAGCTACTTCACAAGCATTCCTATCAGTTCTAATAGGGCTAGGTGTGGAATAAAGTAAAACTTGCCCAAGTTGTCAGGTTCAAATGCAATTACTTAAAAAAGTCAGGGATTTTTTTAATTCGGAGGAATTAAAAAAAATGCAAACTTGTCTTTCTGTCTCTCTCCCCCTCCTTTTTTTTTCCCTTTCTTTCTCCATTGAAAGCAAACTCATTAGCCTTGCAACCTAAAAAAACACAGGAAGGGCATTTCCTATTAATTTGAATCTTGTATCAGGAAATTCAGTCTCTAGCCAGAATATCTCAAAGTTTGAGTAACAGCATATTTTTTAGTATAGTACTTGTTTTGCACAATAGCTTAGAAAAATACAGCTCAAGCTGATGTTTATGTGACTGAGTCTGAAGAAAAGAGAGTGAGGTGACCCTTTTATCAAATTCAAAGTTCAGTTAAGTAGGCAGTTGGGATCTTTGTACAGTGTAAAAAATTACATCTAGGCTGGATTATTTTAATATCAGTGTAGGAAGAGGCATGTTTTATGTTAAGGAAGTTAGTTCTTCTAGCACTGTGTTGGCTTCATAGTCACCAATATAATTAAAGAGGCAGAGTCTGAAATGGATTGTCCTGTATTATAATAATCTAGGCTCTTTGAAAGATTTATTATCAGAATAGCAAAAGTCAATTGAGAAATCTAAACATTAGCGTTTACGTTGTAATGTCTCAGAACTGATGGTAGGGCATTGTATCATATTTCTTTCTCTTGTCAACTCCAGAATATAAGCTTTGCTGAGGTCTAAGATAAAGGGTAGTGAGGGTTATATCTTCTCTTAGGGATGTGACATGGGAAATGGTGGCTTATAGATCGATTTTTAGTTTCCTTTTGAGTAAATATTACTGTGTTTCCATTATCTTTAACCAGAAGTTGTGAAGTTTTTTTATGCATTTTGAATTTTGGAGAAGCACTTTATAAAATACAATGAAGCTTTAGGTGTGTTTTTTTTCATTTTGTTTTCTTCTGCTTTTTACAGAAATGGACTCGAGCAATTCTCAAAATTGCCTGTCTGCAAAATTTTTGTGAATGTACAATAGTACTCACATGCAACCACTGCCATTCAAATTGTTTTTTTTAATCTAAGGTATAGATCTATATATTTTTTGTATAAAATTTTTAAAAAGCATCTTTTTAGAAATCTGACCTGTGTATCTATGTTCCTGTCAGTCCTTTCAAATACTGAATTAAGAAAACTGTTAACTTTCAGTTTTTTAACTTCTGACATTCCCAGTGTTGTCCATAGTGGCTTAGAAGCCATTGCTCCAGGTAATGTAGTCTCACATTTCTCCTTTCCTATCTTTTTTTTCATGTCTAATATTGTTGAAGGATAGCTTTTTATTGTTTCTCTCCTGTTGTTACAGAAGCTTTACTAAATAAATCTACTACTGTACTAAAGAACTACTACCACTTTTACCTCTTATTGTTCCCTTTCAACATAATTTCCAGAAGACAGTTGCCTCCTCTTACAGACTGTCAGGATGGTGTCACTCAGTAGTGGTTAGCAGGCAGGAAATCTTACTTGATTCCATGCCCATAATTTCCCATGAGACTTCTTAAGTACTTATAGCAAGATACCTAATGTGAGTAAGATAGCAACAGAACAGGTTAAAAGAAAATATAGAGACTGAAAACATAAAATCACATCTTATTGTAGACCAAGAAGTTTGATGGAAGTATAAAAGAGTGGTTCCATTGTTGAAGTTGTTTCTGTATTTAAGCCTGTTTCCTATAGGGAATGTTTAAAAATTAAAATAAGCAGGTATGGGAAAATGTTTTTTAAATCCAAAATCTCACTGACTTATGTAATCTTCAAGGCCAAGTTTACTTTGTTAATGGCTTTCCCCTCCCTCCATAAGTTGGATGAATCTACTGTAACAAATGCAGACTAAAATAAGACATCAGGATCAGGTATGGAGTCAAATTACATAAATTCTCATCTAAAGTAAACAATTTAGACTCTTAAATGTTTTGGTTCTCTTCAGTGAAATTTCATATTGAACAAGCATAGGTTGCAGAAAAGGACTTCCCTCATATACTTCACCTGATATGCAAAAAGTATTAAGGTTTGAATCCCAAGCAGCAGTATGCAAGCTGTGTGTGAGGTTCATTGATGATGCAGAATGTGTGGGATTTCTGGTCTTTTAAAAAAAGACATATTCTTGGGGTTTTGAAATGAAATGCTTCTAAAGAATAGCTTATTGGTCTGGAACACACAATAAATTGGCTCTCCAAGCAGATAGAGAAAACTGAACTGTGCCATCTGTACAAACAGTATTCTTCAGTGTCTCAAACTGGAAGCAGAGAGCTTAAAAGCAGGTTCTGGGAAAAAGGGATTTATACTAGTCATGTTAGTATTTAACATATCCTAGTACTCTCAGATGTCTTCCTCCAGACACACAAAGAAAATTTACCCAGTAAACAGAAGTTTTACAGACAGTTAAATGCTTCTAATACTGTCAAGCTCCTGATGCATTTCCCCCCCCCAAGAAATACACTACCTAAGAGCCAGCCAGCATCGAAGTATAGTAAGATTTCAAGTATCATAATCAATTGAAGATAACTTTTTTTTTTCAGGAGCCTTGTTTGACATGAGGTAAAAACTGGCTCCT
>NW_010177211.1:0-1161 GCF_000695765.1 Mesitornis unicolor
CAAGGTTTGTTTTTCAGTCTCTACCTGAACAAGTGTTCAGAGTTTCTTTTGGTTTGTTTTATTTCCCTTTCTCTGCACAAGAGGACTGGGGAAGCAAGAGCCCTGCACAGTCTGGGTTGGGTGTCCCAGCACAGATGATCCGGGTGTGATCCCAGCTGCCCCATACAGATAGATCTATCCCATAATAGTCACAGCACTGGAAATTGGGGAGATTACAGGCGATGATCCCTTCGACCCCTTCAATTCCTTCCCTTGGTGCTGGTGCCCATCTCAGTTCCTGAGGCTCCCCCATCTCTTGTCGCAGTTTCATTGCCAATGGGCAGGGCCTGCTGTTCCTATACGTATTACACTTTACTATTATTATTGTTGTTGTTGTTGTTGTTGTTCTTTCAGATTGGTTTATGATAATTATTAAATAGTCCTTAATTCCACTGATGAGTTCTTTTACTCTCCCCAATCTCTCCCCCATCCCACCAGGGAAGGAGAGGAGTTGATTGAGGGACCTGCATGGTGTATAGCTGCTTGTGGGGTGAACTCACAACAGGCCATGGCAGCGGGCACTGCTCACCCCATCTTTCCCCCCAGGCCCACATTACCTGTGCCATGCCTTGGTACTGGCTGTGCTCCCCACAGCAACACAAGGGTTGGGCCAGGGAGGGCAGAGCCACACCAGAGCACAGATGGAGGGGAGAGGAGCCCGCGGGGCACTCACCAGCAGCGCCGCGTGGTTGCGGCACCGGACGGCCTTGTGCAGAGCCGTCATCCCCTCCCGCGTCCGGAAATCCAGGTGCGCGCCCCCGTTGCGCAGGGCCTTGATCATCTCGGCGCTGAGCTCCAGCTGGGCGGCCGCCGTCAGGGGACACTCTGCAGGGACGGGAGAGGCACGGGTGAGCACCACGGGGGCACCCATCCCCCAGCGGGCACCCACCCCGCAGTGGGCACCCACCCTCACAGGGCACTCCTCACTCTCCACAGTCCCTCTCCAAACCCCAGTCCCAGCCCCGCTCTCCCAAACTGGGCCTACAGCAGGTCCAGGAGGGCTGGAGGTTGCCCCTCAGCTTCTTTCGGGTGCGGATGAGGCCCGAAGAGGGGAGCAGGGAGGGAGGCGCTGGCAGTTCAGTGAACATCAGAAACACCGTGGCTGGGCCTTACGCTGCAGGA
>NW_010177211.1:1496-4072 GCF_000695765.1 Mesitornis unicolor
GGGGCCTACTGCAACAGCACTGGCTGAGGAGAGCTCTGTGTGCTCCATACTGGTACTGCTAGTAATAGCAGTTGTTATTATGATTAGTTTATTAAATATAGTCTATTTCAACCCACGGATCTCCTTTCCTTTCCCCTCCCCAGGGGGTGAGGACTCATCGGGTGACATCAACCGCCTAAGTCCTGACAGCACCGTCCACACAACAAGAAGGGAGGGACAGTCGTCCTCATTCAGTCTCCTGCAGCTCAGCACGAAGAAGGGGCTGCTGTGCCAGGGCAGACGCACACCCCACACCCCAGCAGCACCCCCTGCACCCACAGAGCCGTCCTCAGCGCCTCTGCGCTCGACTGTGCCGCAGCCGCCCCTCACGGCGCCAACAGCACCGGCAGCAGCACTCGACTGTGCCGCAGCCGCCCCTCACAGCGCCAACAGCACCGGCAGCCAGCTCTGGATGTGACACCCCCATCCCAAACAAGAGGAACGTCTTCCATCCCACCCCGAGGAGCTGGGCTCACCTCTCCCTCCTGGCGGGATGGACCCCTCCTGGGGGGTGATTTGGGGTGGGGGTGCTGTCCCACCCTGATGGTACAAAGGGACCGCGCTCGCCCATCCATGGGCTGACAACAGCACCAACAAAAACGCCTTCTGATATAAAAGGAGTGAAGCCTCCCTAAGAGACAGCACGCTGCAGAGCATTGTGATTATAATCAAACACATTTGTTTGATTCAAAATGCAGTATTAGTTATTAAAAAAATTACGCTTTCTTTCTCAACTCCCTTCTTTCCATCCAAATCCCCTGCACCACAAACGGAGCAACAGGGGCACCAGCTAAAACAAGATGCCATCAGCAAGAAATGCAGTTGTGTATTTTTCAGAAAGGTACCTAATTTGCACTTAAATTAAAATCCCTTGATTTAGTAGAAATATCTATTTAAATGAGAATAGTGCAACGGTTTGAAATAAGAAAGAATATTCATTTTAGAGCACCGCTATTAGCCAACTTTCTAAACGAGAGAGCTGGAGGTCAGACAAGGTGCTGTGGCTTTGCTGAAACTCTGGGTTTTGGAATACAAAAACTATAATTTTTATAGAAGACACCAATATAAAACATGCAGATTACTGAAGGCTGTTGTCAAGAGGGTTGAGGAGGGTGTCACCAGGAAGAGGAACCACCAGTAAATGAGGATGTTACAGCTGGGCCTTCTACGGACCCGTCCTCATCTCAAAACTCAGTCACTATAACAACGATCTGGAAGAAAAGAGGAAGGAATCTCGAAGAAATTCACACACACACACACACACACACACACACACACAGTGCTGTTATGTGTGGCAAAGTCAATGGTCCAATGAATAAAACGGCTTCGTGCATTCATTGCCCAATGTCAAACATTTTTAGGGATGGGGACGCTGCTGATGTGGAGCCAGGGGAGGTTTTTGGAGGATGTTGGTGGGGTCTGCAGGGACATTGCTGTGGTTTTGGTGGTTGACAAGAGCTGTGTGCCCATGGTGGATGCACGGTCCCCTCTTCCACAGCAGCACGACGGGGATGGGAAGTCCTGGGTCACATCCCCACCACACACCAAGGGAGATGAGGAACCGGTGACCATCAGTGAGTTCCTGGGCCAGCAGAGCCTTCCTCCTCCTCTCCATCACCACCAAATCCCACTGTGCAGCTCCCCAGGGCCTACTCCAGCCGAAGGCAAAGGGCAGGAGAGAGGAACCCGCAGTGAAGCTGTGGTCTTTAAGGACCTTTCGCTGGTCTTGTGCCACACAGCACTGCTTTGATTTCGGTCGTTATCCCTGACTCTGTGCCCAGAGAAGCTGTGGGTGCCCCCTCCCTGGCAGTGCCCAAGGCCAGGTTGGCCGGGGCTTGGAGCAGCCTGGGCTGGGGGAGGTGTCCCTGCCCATGGGGGGTTTGGGGTCCCTTCAAGCCAAACCATCCTGCGATTCATTGACTTTCAGTTGCTGCTTTTTCACCACAATTTCTATAAAATCTCTTCCTTATTTATGGTCATTTTTCGTTATTTTGAGTGAACTCAGAGCAGCACAAACTTTGGGTGTGCACACGAACAGAGCCGGCCTCATCGGTCCCTGCGCAGGCACCCACCTCCGTTTCCACACTCAGTTACATCACCCGTCTTTCTCCAGGATCTCAGTTTAAATGCCAGAAACTTCTCAAAAGACACAGAACAGAAGGCTTCAAGCCTTCCTTTAGTCGCAGTCATCAATATGCCAAACTCAGTTGGAAAATCCATCACATTATCTTCAATCCTGAAGACTGAGCAAGGTCCAAACAGGGCACTTCCAGACGCACTGAATGAACTGCAGCTAGCAAGTGGTTCACGAGATCTAATCTAATCACCACCTAATCTAGGATTTCAGTGATTACACTCTGCTAATTCTTGGAGACGTGCGTATCCAAAGATATGCTTCAAGTTAAGTGCACCAGATCCGTAGCAGAAAATGAGATCCAGCGAGACATCGAGACCCAACAAGACAACAGGACCCAACAAGACAACGAGACCCAGCAAGACAAGAAGACAGCAATGTGTCCTTGTGGCCAGGAAGGCCA
>NW_010177212.1:0-1912 GCF_000695765.1 Mesitornis unicolor
ACTCCTAACATTCTGTGATTCTGTGAATTCACAGCTTGTGCTAAGAGAGACCTTTTTTTTGTGAACAGCATGTTGTTTTGTAGCTTTCAGTAAGACTGGAGAAAAATCACCCCAAATCCTTTACTGCTTTAGACTGAAAATTATTTCATGGATAGTGATTATTAGGAAATATCACGTTTGAATACAGGTTATTAAGGGATAGTCAAAAAAGGGTTTCCATTAACTTTACCTCATAGTTGTAGAAGGTGCTAAGATGACAAAGCTTTTTACATTTCTACACTACACAGAGACTTTTCACCCATAAAGAGAGTCCAAATTCTCCTCTCTTCACCTTCTCCACCTTCTTGCACCAGTGATGGTCACCTTTCTTACCTTCCATTTTAACCACACTGAACAGTAAAGCTTTTTCTCCTACTACGTAGTCAGTAGCAATTCAGAAACAAATCATGCATTCAGCAGTCAGCTTTTCCTTTCTAGCTGGTATATCAGAATTACTGATAAAGGGATGTCTCTCTTCCTATCTATTCCTGCCAAGTGAAATTTTACTAGCGTGAAAGATGGATCATGTGTACTTCAACAACACTAGAAGGTGGCATGAAGGGTAACCAAGTACTTCACTTCTATACTGAGAAAGAGAAGGTTATGAAAAAGTACAAACAGCTACATAAAGGAATTCACTTCTCCTAATTAAGAAAGTTAAATCAAATGTAATTCCTCAAATTCTGTCAAGAAGTTTCAAAGGACATGTAAATATTATGCGCTATTATGCATTAGAAATGTGGAGGGATCAATCATGAAAACGTCACAAACCAGTGTACATGAAATCTGTACATGAAATATTATAGCAATAAGAAACGATCAGACACACCACTTTCATTTTTATAACATATATATTAACACTGCAGTTCCAAACACAACTAAAAGTCACGAGTTACAGTGTTTTCCCACTGGTAATGTAATACATCTCTGCAATAGAGATGGTAACTTACAGTTACTTCAATTTATGTAAACACAATATAAAATCAGGCCACAGGAATACAGCTGTAAGCTCCTGAAGAACCTATTTTTAAGAGGCAAACCTCTGTATTTCATTGGTCATTTAATCTATTAAAAACAACATAAATAAGGACATGGTGGGAAGAGGATCTCTGAACAGGCTTGACTAAGTAAATATTCAAGGGGATATTACTCAAGTCAGTACCAAGAGCTTCAGCCAGTTTCCAAAGCCTTTTGAATTCTCAGGGCTAAGCCCGGTGAATTCAGATGAAAGTTCCTTTTCTTCCACTTTTAAGGGAAGAAATAACTTAAGTGAATTTTCTGCAAAACAGCCTCCCAAGTTTAGTAATTGGGGAACAAACCTAAAGCACTGCCAAAACACACAACTAAGCATTTATAAGTCTTAATGGTTTATTCAAATATTAAGTACTGATGCACTGAACCAAAAAACACTGGAATTCCAGTAATGCTGTTTCAAGTTACATAATTCCATCCTTGGTACATAAAATACCAGTTCCTCCGTTCCTTCTGCCTAGCCCACATTTTGTACTTTGAGGAACACGGGTGCACGAGGCGCATACTAATGACACCAAGTTTCCGCTGGGTCAGGCGAGAGGCACTGCTAAGCAAGGACATCACCTGGCCCTGCCTCTGCTCTGAGATGATGTCAGCCTATTCAGCAGAGCAACAGGGGAAAGAAAAAAAGTCCCTGCTCTATTACTGTCCCCACAGCCTGTACAGAATTCACAGGAGTATCACCAAGTCACTACCACTTTTTCCCCAATGGTTGCCACAATGTGCTAACCACCAGGGCACGTCAATTTAGTAAGTGCCAAGCCAATTTCAAATTCTTCTGTTTGTTTTTTTTAATAGAAAAAATTATTTTCCTCAGCTCCTAGTTCCCCCATTTTTCCCT
>NW_010177212.1:1943-3898 GCF_000695765.1 Mesitornis unicolor
GAAATTCACTTTAAAATAAATAACAGCAACACTGCAGAGCAAGCTTACCCAAGCGAGGGACTAAAAAGTCTGCACAACATAGAAATGCTGAATGAGGAGAAGATACGTTCACGTTAAATAAAGCAACCCTTGATTTTCCCCATGGTGAAGGCACTCACAGAATCACTGGATCAACCTTCAGATTCTGTGATGCAGAATAAAAGCTGAGCTCACATTGCATAGTTTCATCACTGGAAACATGAATGTTATCTGAAATTAATGCACTAGATGCACCCAAAATGCATTCCTGGGTGCAAAAGCAAGCTGGGACAGAATAGGCGACATCTGTGCTAATGAATGACCTTAGTCTCCAAAACAGGTTGCATAAAACCTATATCTCAGAGGTAATGGCTGAGCTGTACTAGGGACTGAGTAATGTCTAGAAACTGCCTGGGGAGAAGGTTAGCTATAGTTCCCCAAAATCATACCAGCAAACAGGCCCAACATACACAATCTTCTTCCAGTTCTGGCAACATTTTTAGGGCCATCTGAATTTAATACAGATGGAACCTTATAGGACTCCTCTCTCAGGCCACCTACACTCACAAACTTCATCAAAATGCAGTTTTGAGCATTTTTGTCTTAATTGAGTTTAGTTACAAACTGCAAAGACTTAAAGAACTCTGAATGGAGAGCCAGAGAAAGATGCACACACACTGGAATAAAAACCAGAACAGGTTTGAGGGGTGGGGAGGGGGGAAAAGACAACCATACTCTCTGGAGATCAGAGAGTAAAAGGCTGCCCAGGGAAGTGGTGGAATCACCATCCCTGGAAGTGTTCACAAAACATGCAGGTGTGGCACTTCAGGACATGGTTTAGTAAGCATAGTGGTGTTGGGTTGACAATCTTAGAGCTCTTTTCCAACCTTAATGATTTTATGATTCCAAGTATAATTGCATTCAACTGGACTATTCCTCCGTTATCCATATGCTACTGGTAGTGGCAGGGTTCACCTCTACCGTACAGTCCTGACCTTTAAAACAGGTCAGATGCAAACTTATCAATAAGCAGCACCATTTTCTGTTTCTGAACCAGTGGACACCATTCTCTGCAACATTCTCTGTTGGGCTCCTGTGTAGCCCAAACACTGGTGGATGCCTCCTTCAGCTGTGTCACAGCGAGATATGTCCCACAAGGACAAGAAGCAGCTGCCCAGCTCTCTTACAGTGAGAGAAGTCTTTTATGGATGTTCTAGGTAACATCTTCGGGAACACAAGTCTGAAGCTTGGGCAGTCCCATGAGACTAACAGGCTAATGTTAACATGCAATGTAATGCAGATCCTTCATGGAAGAGAAAATTTTGGGGGTTGGGGTTTTCGATTTAAATCAAACTTCAGTACATTTTAAGCAAAAAACACTGAAGTTTGGAAAGAAGCTGCAATGCATCATAATTATTACAAAACAAAGGCCAAATCTCTCAAAACTGAATAGTCATTTTAACATCTACCTTAATTTGTGGAAAATAGTATTCCAGCACACTTAAAAACAACTAGAGTGCAGGTTGAACTAGCAACCAAACTTCAAGATTTCCTGTTAGTCTTACACCTAAATGTAAGAAAATTTTTATCTCTTTTAAAACACATATCCATGTAGTGCTTCTGTCAAATCATTCTTATTTGGATATTCAAAATATGGATGAGGAAAAAAACCCAGCAACAACAACAATAAAACACCAAGGAATGAGTTTTGGATTATGTAAGCCCCAGAGGGTTGAATTAATGTAATTTTTATAGCGTGTCTAGAGTTGTTTTGGCTTTTTCCAAAGTTAGCTGTCAGCAAAATTTACGCACAAACTCAACTATTTGATTCATTTATTTGTTAACAGAAATTACTAGTTAAAACAGGTTACTTGTAACTACCAGCATCAAATCTTTGAAGCTAAAGATTCAGCATATTTCTCTGAGTAAGTGAACCG
>NW_010177212.1:3929-16329 GCF_000695765.1 Mesitornis unicolor
TCAGACAAGTAAATACAAAAATATGGTTTTCCTTTTCCAATTTAAGTATGTATTAAAACTGAAATAGATAAAGTCCATTTCAACCACATACATGTTTTGTGGGGTATTATTGCAGTTTTGCTCTTTTTTCCACCCTGCAAGGACTCTATCAAATATATATTTTAACTGATGAAGCAGAGTGCTTATTTGGCAAGATCATAAGAAGATACCGAGTGAAATAAAGGTTTTCAACCTTTCAACTAAAATTTATTTCTAAAAAAATTGTATTAGGAAGATAACTAAAATGCCTCACAGATTCAGAACTAGAAGGATATGGCATGCAAGTTCCCCTTTGCTTGATTATCGAGCCGTGTTTTACACCTCACTTTTCCACTGGGTTGCTTGTGCCTGCCCCAGGAGGGCTGCGCTCTGCTTATTCCTAACTCTGAGCCTGTTATTGTAGACTGCAGTGAAAGTCCTATATTCAAACAGCATGAATTAAGCATTAACACTTTATATAGTGTATGGGATACACTTTGAAAATCTTCTACCCTTTAATTTATTCTATCATATCTAAACACTGTGGACACTGGCATCTTCAACACATCTACCATGAACAGCATATTTGGAAATACAGGTTTGCAACCCTAAATTAACATATAAAAACCATCAAGACAAAATGCTTTGTTTACTTTCAGTAATAAAGATCAACAGCAGGAAGTAGAATGCTATGGAGATATTAAAATACTTGTATTATGCCTATTTATAAATAAATGTATGTTTACATTATGCTTTCCACATACACAGAATGAAGTCCTTATTTTTCCATCAATAGTGCCAATTCATTTTAAGGACAATTCCCAGCTACTAATCTCATTTCCAGCAAGCATGTCACAGGCTTGTGCCACTAACCTCGGAGACCAATATGCAAGCAAGCAGGGAAGAAAATTGCTCATGCAGGGGAATTTCATGAGTCCCTCATTTATACACTACAGAATTTACTAAAGTATCTATATCCTTACATCTGATAAGTGTACACAGATAAGAAAAAATATGATTTGACAATATCAAGAAAGGTGCACTACTCTGTGTTGAAAGGCTGTAAAACAGCTTCATGAGAATTACTGTTTCAGGCATTTAAACTACACCTTAAGTTGCAACCTAGGTATGTAGAATGAGTAGCAGCAGGGACAAAGAGCTGGGGACTCATCCGATCATCACACGTGCCCTGTTGCACCACGGCAGATGAAGCACAATGGCACTTGCATGGGGCTCCTCCAGTCCCCAGAATGAAAAGCATTTGGGTTTTTTGCCTCTCATGTCTCCTGGGGGGTAGGGGAATCAAATGAAGCTGTTCTCAGGAATGGAGAATAACTGGATAACTGAAAATAACACTGAACAGTAAATTTGGTTGGTAGGGATTTTACTTTTTTCTTTTTTTTTGCACTGAGCACTCTCTCTTTGCTGGACAAGCAGTAAGCTTCCACCCCGGAAGACAGGCCTTACACACATACACACACACAGACTACCTGTATTTTATAGTTTCATCCAGCTTTTATTTCCTTGTTCCATGCATAGTAACGATACAGATAATAATGTTAGCAGAAGCATGTTACCACAGGCATCACAGCATCTCTTGAAGTCTGCTTCACCCTCGATCATTATTAATTCAGGAGCAAACTCATTTCAATGAGCTAGCCCCACTTCATAAAGAACTCATTGTCCTGGACAAATTAATAGCTTTAGATCTTGTGTTACCAGATGTGATTCAGAGAGACAGTAACATTTTAAATTATAAAGTGTTGTTTAAAGTCTACTTCAACGTCATTTCTCATAGATATTGGTGTATGAGGCAAACTGTAAAACTATGAACTTACTCCCAAAATAAACACAGAAAACTCTGTATTTTTGATTTAGGTTCTAGACAGATTTGGCACAAGCATCCTCAATTATTCTGCAACCGACTTGATCAAAAGCTCTCTACTGAGAGACTAAAAGCAGCACATAGTCTTTTGAAAGGCTTCACTTCACCCTGAAGATTAATAAACTGTCAACATCAGCACATCCAATAAAGAGACAGGCAGTTATGGTTCCTATTACATAAGCAACACAGATAATAGCAATGATAATAGCAATGATAAAAGCAGTAATAAGAATTTGGAGTAGGTCTTAAGTTAATCGATAAGCCATCAGTAAAAGTTGTAATACATGTCAAATGAGGAACAAAAAAGGAATAAAGGGAATCACTCATGACTTCAGTCACATTGTGTCTGACATTTGTCAGACTGTTCTCATTAAAACAAGGGAAAAATCTTGTCCATAGGAACAACTTGCAGAAATGAACATCAGTACACTAGAAGCAACTAGCAAGCTATCTTTCCAACTTGTAGAAAAATAAAAAGTAGAATTTTGAAAATATCCAAGCTCTTTGAGGAAGAGAGTGTTGAAGGATTGTAATCCACATAAAAATAATAATTTTTTAAAAAAGCATGCAAAGAATGAACTTTCCAGAGAGACAGGATTCATTTCAGTTTTAAATTATATTCTAACTTTTCCATGGAACTGAACCACATTTTCTTACAGTTCTGTATCTCAAAAACTTCTTTTGCTGATAGATTAATGAAAACTGTCTGTTTCTAAGAAATGTTCTGTTTTCAATAAATTGCTGTTTTCCAACAAAATATTTTTGGCTGAAAAATGTCTTCACTTTCAAAATCATTTCTCAAGTGTAACATTTCATGAAGTCTAATGCCTTTCCTTACTTACTTAAAAGGCTACATTGTATATTTTAGAAAATATCCACTCACTCTAATACTGGCACAAAATGAGCAACATTAGTGTGTAAAGCTGTATGCATGGACGGTATTTTTCCTAAGTAATCTATTTCATCATAGAAGAAACAAAGATAACAATTGAGGTTTTTAAGGTCTTTGCTATTCTACCTTGCAAATAGGATTAGAAGCTGTATTTCCAATAATCTTCAAATCAATCACAGACTACTACAATACTCAAATATAAAACACACAACTACCTTTACTAAGTAACTTCACACATCTTAAATTATGTGGGAAACACACATAATCCAGGCTGGATTTAACCTTGTAGTATAGTTTAGAGTCATAGCTGAAGGAAAGAAGTCAGGGCTGAAATGTCTGTAGAGGTGATAAACACACTCTTGGGAGGTGACAAGGGAGTGAGGAAAAATGAGGAGTATTTTCTTTTAAATACGAAAACAAAGAAAGAACGGAAAATAATAGTTATATCTCCTATCAAATTCCATTCTGATGTAATTTTTAATTACAAAAGAAACTCATTAATTGAGAGCAATCCAGCATTTTATGTACTGTATTTATGTAACTGAAGCTAAGAATGAAAGCGAGGTTTTTTTTTAATGTATTAAATATTTTTTCAAATTCCTACATAACATAACTAATAAAAATATTTACTTTTACAAGGGGTCAAGTGGACAGAACATAATTCTCCCAGAAGGAAACCAGATGTTCAGTATCTTCAAAGTGATGTCCATGCTGATAAAAGCAGTAGCTAATCTTTCTTTTAGAGGCTGAAGTTCTTGCTGAAGTTTCTTTTACTGAACAGCTATGCATCATGCCTTAATGAATATTGGCCTCAACAAAACAAGTATTTTTACATTTTTTATAGGATTTTGGTTTGTGTATAATCATCAATGCATCAAAATACTTAAAGAGCTCTCTGAAAAATTTTGTAAAACTATCTATAGTCCTGCTCTAAGTCATGTATTGCATCTTTAGTTCAGGATCAAAGAAGTCATATCTATTCCCAAATCCAAGATTCCATAGTAAAAACATGTTAGCAAACTTTGATATAGCAATCTGAATATATTAAGTCACACAAGTATTCAAGTGTTTCTTATGAGTCATGCAAGAGGTGCAGAATAATACATCAAAATAGTGCTTAAAGTTGCAAGAATGTCAAATCAATAATTTACTGTCTTTCTTAAAACTTACCATAATGTATTAAGAAATCCATAAAATGGAATTTACAAAGACTTGAGTAAATATTTTTCAACTGATTCTGTGGGGTTTTCCTGTATTACTTGGCTGGTGCCACGATTAATATTTAGCTACAACATAATGCTTGCCAACAGATGCAAAATAAGTCTGAAATCCTATGGGGATAGACTAAATGCTTAAAAGGCTTTGGAGGCATGAACAGGGTCTCTGTGTATCTCACTCAGAAAGCAAAAGGATTATTTAGTTGCTTAAATTACCCTTAGACAAGCCTAAAAAAAAAAAACAAAAAAAAAAACCAGCTTTACCACTAGAAAGAAGAAAAACAACTTATCCAATTTAAAACTGTTTTTACGGCACCTGTTCTTTCATTTTCTGAAGTTTGATCTGATCAGGGAAAAGCAGCTGTGACAGAAGTTTAACCTTATCTATGCTAGATTATTACGCAGTTGATTACTGGAAATTTAAATTGCAGGTGGAAATCAGATCAAAGTAAGGGTCACAGTTTTGACACTCATTTTGCCAACACCATAAAGGCATACATATCACTGGGGCAATACTTGCAGCATGATTCATATATGGCATCATGAATTTTGTATTCATCTATCCTGATGTTCACCTACAGCACAGTATATTCTTCCTCACCTTTCCTATCTCCAGTGGCCATATGCATCTGTTATTTGAAAAACCTGTCAGCTTAAGGAAGGCTGTAAGCTTCCAGCTAAACAGCATCATATGGATGCAGAGCTGTACATCTCAATACCTCCTTCATTAAGCAATGGAGAGCCTTTCTTTAGGGGTCAAGGACAGAGCACCTTTTGGGATAGCAAGTGACAACAAAGGGCTGAAAAAAACCACAGTTTTACCCGAGTCATATCAGAAACCCCCAAGAAAGAGGGCAGCACTATCCAGTGCCCTAACTTCAGTTAATCAGCTTTGCTGAAGTTCCAACATAAGCACTATCAGTTTCAGTACCAAAATGCTTAGTCTGTGCAAAAGCAGAGTACTGGCACCTTGCTTACAAGAAATGCTGCAGTTAAATATGATAAAAATAAAAGGAAGAAACAAAGGATGAGAAAGTAAGTGGTAAAGATTCAGATTTACACAGCTCTCTCAATTAAGTATTTCAAACACTTCACGTGGCAAGTGAGAATGAAAAGGTTCCTTGTAAGCACACTCAAGGTTTGCACAGAGCGTATCCCACTTTCACACACTTCTTTATAATACATGAGTCAGTAAGAAAAAAAACAAATGTTGAAAAAATGTAGCTGGTGTGATGCAGAAGAGAAGCTGTGATACACTTCACTACTATCCTGTACCTATTTCACCCAACTGCTTTACTGGCCTCTCAGCCATTTTTCCAGACATCTGCCTTTCCAACCTTCAAGTTCTCTTCTGCTCTCAGGCCAGGCTCTATCCTATACTTTGTTCATTCATCTGTCCCCAAAATTTCCCTCTCTGGAAACAGAGAGGAGCCTCAGCTGGCTCCAGCCACTCTCCAGGACATCTGGAGGGCAGGAGAGCCTGCCCCCAGAGCTCCCCAGTGAGTTCCTCAGCACTCCCCAGTTACGCTACAACACCTTAAGAAAAAGATATTCAAGCAGGAGATGGACAATGATGCTACAGATGTAGAAAATGCACCCTAGAAATTGTCCATACCATGCAATTAAATCAGAGTACATCATCCCTTAAGTCTTTGCAAGATTTTTTTTTTGTGTGTGTAAAATACACTTACTTGGAAAATATAAACAAGTCATTCTGTTCCAGCATGTGATTTGTTTTTCTGCTCTGGCTACACCTGTGACAAAGGAACAATACTGTCACATGTCACCCATACCTCCTCTATTAACTTGTCCTTAACAGAGGAGAGGAAAAAAAAAAGTAGTCTTCAAGACAATTTCACTGCTAGACAGGATGCTCACCAGAAAACAACAGATGTGCTATAATCACTACTGCCCATTCATTTCCTTTCTGTCAGAAAGAAAGCAGCAGTCATCAATTAAGAACCCCTATCTACTGGACACAAAAGGAAGTATACACTTTTCCTTGGTCGTTTGACCATAACAATAGGAGATGGCAACGGGGAAAGGACAGACTACTCTGAGCAAGCATGGGGGGAAGATAGGGGTGAGTGACCTTGGCTTTTTGGATTTTTTAAAAATAAAGATACAGATAGGAATTTTAATTCTACATCTTAATACACAAGTGTTCTTTTAAAACAATCAGACCATAGAGCACACAAAATCTTAATTATATTATTCCTGAATTTGTCTAGACAATTCTTGTCATTTAATCTTTTTTCACTGCAGAAAATCCCAAACATGAACAGCCAAGAGAAAACATCTTTTCCAGATGCTGATTATTAATAAATAAAGCCTTTTTCAAAATAGTTATCATGGTTTTAATAAAAACATTAGTCCAAATGTATTAAGTGTTTAGACTTTCACTATGCCACCAGCATAAATTATCTGGATTAAGTCTGGTCAGATCCATGGATCCTTCTACTAAAGGATTCACTGGTCAGCTTCATCATTCTGAAGTAGAATGACAGCTTTCATAAAATTCCCAACAACAGAAAACCCTAGAGATGCACTTTATATTATGTCTGTTTCAGTCTGGCTACAATCGGCCACAAAGGGTTTGGGGGAAACTTATTAAAAACTGCTAGGCTTAATTAAGATATTAGGCTCTAATCTAGCATGCTAAATTAAACCCTGAATATTCCCATGGATACTAATGCAACTGCTCCAAGAACTTGGTACAAGCTTCCCACAATAGGAAAGCTTTTACAGACCTCCACATCGCAACCAAACCCCTATTTTTGCCCTGTACCTCTGCTCCATTGCATACCAAAAATAGAACCAACTTACAGAAAAGCTCACACGTAGGCATGCATCATTCCTCTCCACCCCCACAGAGATTTGCAAGTCCTCATACCATTAAAGACATGGCCTAAACAAAGCATTCAGTGATGCACAGATGCTTGAGGAATTTTTTTGTGTAGTGACTTCTAGCATAAACATACTGCATGTTAAAATTAATCCTGAATTGTAAGAACAAAGTATATTGACCTGATGTTTCCTTCTCTGCTGCAACAGATGTAATGATTTTAAGAGCTGCTGAAGCCCATTTTTAGTCTTTCGAAAGATTAGCATATTCTGAACAGCAACTTATCAAAACAATTAAAAACAGACAATTCTGTTATATAAGTCAAATATACAGCAAAATATAAACAGATTTCATAAAACACCCCTCACAGCACCCCAAAAAGTTTTTTTCAGAATGAAAATTATCTTAAAACCTCTAGATTTAAGTAAAGCACGTGAAGAAAATTTGGCAAAATTACTGCTGTTGTTTTGGTACAGATTTAACATCCATCTCTCAAAGTTGTATCTGCTCAAACCACTAAGCTATTCTTTTTTACAGAACAACAATCCTCACATTTATGCTTCTTCCTTTTTCCACATAAAATTAATTCTTTACTAAATGCACTTCATCTAGTTCTTGAATGCCTTATCCTGTTAGCTGATACATTCCCACACACTCCAGTTTTGTTGATACAACAATTTTCTGAAGCATTTCAGTGAACGCTTGTCTGCCAGGGATCCCAGAAAATCTTAGGAAATCCTCTGCTTCTTAGGACACATGCACAAGCCATGTTATCTCAGCTTTCAGAAAAGAGGTTATTTGAGTCTGATGGTCTGGATTAGCTTTTCTGTTCATCATGAAAACACATTAAAAGCACCACAACTCAAAACCAAGACCAAGCAGCACATTTGATATGAAATGGAAATCAGGGCAGGGGGCTGGGGGAATTTGTGCAAGTAATTAACTTTCTAAGGTCACTAGACAAACACTTCACGTGCATTTGGATATGCACAAATTTCAAGCTAAATAAATAAAATTACTTGCTGTGTAGAACCTGGGAATGTACAGCCCCTCGACATTTGTGGACAAAAAAAAATATATTCTAGTAGTTTACTATCAGCAAATAACACAGGCAGCTAGTGCATTGAATTTAGGTCACGTCAATTATTTTTCTCTAATGTATATTAAAATATGCAACTTTATTGAAATCTTTATATTTTTAGAAAATACTGAAGAAGAATTTCTGTTTCCTCTCAGCTTCTGTAAAATGTTTTCCTACTTAAAGAGACTGTTCACCCTTGGATCCAAAGGAAAGTAAAACCTTGCTAATGTTTGTTAGATGTAAGCTTCAACTGAATGCTACGCAATCCTATTGTCTATTGAAGCTATGCATCACAAAGCACTGGATCCAACAGAGTTGCCATTCTCCTGAAGTTTTATAAACTTATGAACACAATTGGATCATCAATACATACTACAAAATTATATTACAAGCCTCACTACCAGTAATGTAAAATAATAACTATTATTAATTAGTGGTCTAACATAACATATTAGTATTTCTTTTGCAGGTCACAAAAGCCAGAGTGGCAATCAACATAATGTACTTTTTTTTTTTAATTATTTTATTTTAAACTAATCCATGCTACACTGATTTCAGCATTAGATACTCCAGCTGGAAGGAATGAAGTAGGTTATTTATAAGTCAGTGAGTTTTTCCAAATAGCAGTGTCCATACTGCTACCCACAATGTCCATTGCTGAATGCCCATTTTCTTCAGAGAGAAGAAAAGACTCCTTTGGGTTGGCACCAGGACTGAGGAAGAAAGGGACCTTGCCTAAAGCCTTGTTCTTATTTAATATTTTCTGTGGAGTCCTCTGCTAGCCCTACCGTGAAGATTTCTGGAATGTCAATTTGTTTCAGATAATCAAATGAGTGAAATCTGTTATTACAATCAAGTTATATTTTCATGGCACCTAAATCTGCTTCTCCTGTGCTCTCAAGTTCCCTAGGTCCTCCAAGACTTTCAGGTAGTAAGAGTATATAATCAAAATTAATCTCCTAAAAAATAAACTATGAAAGATCAAAATGGCATTCTCAAAATGGCATGAGTAACATTAGGAAACCTCAGGAGAACACAGAAGTCTCGGATCTTTCCAACCGCATGGGGAGACCATTGTTCATCCATGAAAGTGGTACTTCTACCTCCAAAAGGAGAGAATCAAGCAACCAAACAAAATTTCAGCTAGAGATCTTGAGCAAAACTTCAGTTACAGAAACAGGTGCTAAAACTGAAGATTTAACCTTACTTAACTGCTTAGGTGCCCCCAGATTTAGATTTCATTACCACAAAACCCCACTAGCACGCACATTGAGAAAACCAACGGTCTTGGCTAACCTATACAGGCCTATACAGTATGAAGACCTACTGGAGATTTGCATACTAAGCAGTCTCATGGTTAACTTGAGGTATGTTCCCTGAACACCAACAATAATCACCTCAGCCAGAGGTACAAACATACATAATCTCTTATTTAAAAAAAAAAAAAAAAAATTTTTAAAATTACCTGGTAGAGCACTCACCAAGGAAATCACCGTTAGATTAGGCAAAGTGGAGTCACGTTTCCTCTTCTCTGTTGAATATCTGGCATTCTGCAGAAAGCAGGGTAAAAAATACAGAATTGGAGAAAGGATAAGAGGGAGTACAATGCCACAGCTCAGTGGGGGACGTGCTCACCCCAGTTTATGCCCTCTAAGCCATGATTGCTGTAGCACCTGCCTATTCTGCCTTACAGAGTAGTTGAACAAAGCGTAGCACCGGCTGGATCCAGTTCAAACAGGCTAAAGGGTCATATTTTTAATAGGAATTAGACACTAACGTGATTCTGGAAATCCAATTAAGAGCCTTACCACCTCTTTGAGTGCCTACCTACATATCCTTAAAAATCTAGATCAGACAGTTTGTCCATAGTCACGCTGTAAGTTGGTGGCAAAGCAGGGAAGCACTGTTGGGTTTCCAAGCTCTAAATACTGAAAGCATCAGGCTGTGCTCCTTCTGGAAATTGTTAGTGCTGATTTTAAACTTAATTATCTTTAATGCCTGGAAATCTCTATCCAACTGAACCCTCACTTTCTTGGTGAGCAACAGAATGACACATCTCTAGCTGTGAAAGCAAATCAGAACTGTGGGTCACTTTCTGAGATCTGTCTGGTACCATAACCAAATGAAAATACTGTTTCTTCTACCACTCCACAAAAAGCAGCTATTTAGATACAATTGTGGTGCAGCTTTTCCAAGCAAAATTTATTAATCTACCTTGGAGCCTAAAAAATCCAGGATTCTTGATTTAACGAGGGAAAGAACTCATTTCCTTTGCTAAATTTGTAACCTTTCCCAGCTTCGGAACATCAACTGAAACATCAACCAAGAACTGAACAATGACACCTTTTTTAGTATTTTCATTTCTCTCAGCCATTGCTTTATGTTTGCCTGTTCTAGAGGGCCCCAAGATTAATCTATCTCTCCTCCTTAGCTATTTCTGTGCTATGGACTCAGCCAAAGGTTACAGCGAAGAATCCACAAAAACAGAACATCACATGTTCTTGAACTTTTAAGAAGCTTCTTTTTTTTTTAATATCACCATAAGGCGCGTTTATATACTTGGAGTGGAAACAGTGCACATTCAGCTGCAATTGATTTCCTGTATGGCAAAATACTTCAGGCATTCAGCTGGCTGGGAACACTGTAGAAGCCTCTTACCATCACCAGTTCTTTTGAGGCCAGGAAGCTCTGCCCCATGCTTGTTCGTATGCCAGAGTAAGTCGAGCGCCTGCTGAGTGTCCAAGTTAATTTGGTCTAGGGGAACTAATCATAAACAGGCAAGACTTTTTATTTCAAAAGTTCATTTAAAAAATACTGGTCTACATTCAACTCCAACAGTAATACAATCAATTAAATCTTCCTAATGTGGCATAATGTTCAACCGCAGATGTTTTTTAAATACAAAACCACTACACCATCTGAGAGATGGCTTTTTGTTTTAAATTATATATAAACACATTTCCGCTCAACCAATTGCTATATTTACAGCAATAAACCAACCCTATAAGGCAGTTTCACAGAGTGTATTTTTTCCTTTTTAGTATCACTGAATAACAATTATAATAACAATTATTTACTGTATTTAGGATTTTTTCCATTCATAACTGAATACATAGAATAGCCTCCACTAAGATTTCTATGAATTTTGAAGAAGGAAACACATGAGTAGTCTTACCAGGTCCCTGTGATTAGACTCTTAACAGCTGTAACATTCAAATGCCCAATCACCTGACCACCTCAGACTGCAAATTAAGCAAAATGAAAATACAAAGCTGTTATGGTTTAAGGGTTACCAGCCTGAAAGGGAAGGACAGGTGGTGTCTGCAGGACCCTGGGGGGGTCAGAGATCAGTACTGTTCCCTCCCCTTTCCAGCTACAGTCTGTAAAAATCTATAAAAAAAACCGAGGAGGTCCGAGGTTTTCGCAGGCTTTTCCTGGCTTCCTGGGCTGCTTCCTGTTGCATCTCAGGACAGCTGGGGCTACCTGCTCGACAACATCCACCACCATCCGCTCCCCGGCACCACTGCGGTCCCTTGTGACGAGTCACAGCAGCCACAGGGCACTGCTCGGACACTTGCTCAGGACTACTACTACAGCCAGAGGTCAAAATTCTCTCCCTGAAAGAACTACGAATTTTATGAAAAGACTATGCCCGGGGGGATGGTGAATCACTGATGACACGGATGTTGCGGTGTTGGGACACTGGAGCAGATACAATAGATCTGGATGGGGGACAGGCTAAGCGATAGGGAGCATTAGCCAAGGAGCAGGGCATTGATAGGTTTAATTGGAATGACATCTGCACTCAAAATCTGTGGGAACATCTCATGAGAGCTCTAAAGAGAAGATATCATCATAAAGAGGATACCGAATGTAGTTTTACTAAATGGAACACTGACAACTGTGGGTGAGTTTGCTACTCAGCTCAGGCAATTTGAAGACACTGTTATTCACAACATACACTTCCGCATTGCAGCCATCAAAAAGACACTAGAGAACATCCAAACCAACATCAAAACTGACAAGGCTGACATGAAGACCCAGTTCGATGAGCTGAATGATAAGTTGTTCCTAAGAGAGAGAGAAAGTGATATCAGTTCTTCTGAATGGATCCATGATTTCAGCAATTAGGAACAGACGCCTTCCCAGAAGATCGGCTCAAGGCAGGGAGTATCCAACATGAAGTTCTCTGTGGTACACCCTGATCAACTATGGTGAGAATATGGATAGGTGGCACAGCAAACCCACTGCCGCTTTGCATGCCAGAGTACAGGAGCTGAAAAGTAACGTGGCCAGAGAGAACCAACCTAGGAAAATGGCTGCTCCCATCACCCAGGATCATTAGAGGGGCCCTGCCTCCAGCCAGGTGGAGGAAAAGGATAATCGAGTTTACTGGACAGTGTGCCAGTAAATGGGATGGCCTGGCACATCCCAAACCTGAGAAGTACAGAGCCCTGGTGGA
>NW_010177213.1:0-907 GCF_000695765.1 Mesitornis unicolor
GTGACAACATCCAAAGAACGCTTTGTATGCGGTGCACATCCGTGTCTTTTCATACTGCCCTGTATTTCCCTTACATTACCCGTGTGTTCAAGTGATCCCCTTGAAAGCAGAAAGAGATGTCATCCCACTTGAAGGCTGCACCGAGTAAAGAAGTTATTCTGGTAGAATTAGGATTTGCAGATAAGCAGACCTAGGATCTATATAACTGAGCCTTTTTTCCGTACTCAGTGCTGTATCTTGTGGCTGGGTTTAAACAAAAAACGTCTCCGTGGTTTGATTCTCCAGGGTTCTGTCATTAGTCCCTGTATTTAATAACGTCTCACATCTTGCAGTTGATTTTCTGATTTGTACTTTATTGAACCTGTATGAAGTTGAAATGATGGTATGCAAGCTAATTATTTGCAAAGCCTCTTTGCAAAGATAGCCAGCAAATACACTGTTAAAGTGGGGTGTGTAAATGCTCTTACGGTGGATGGACATTGCATTATCCCATGGAATGACACTCACAGGGGTGGTTTGTCCATTTAGATATGACTGTATGTTACAGAAAAGTGTCGTCTTTGTTTTGAGGCTCAAGTTGCCTGAATTGAGTGAAGCTGTCAGGAATGTAACAGTCATCTAATTGCTACAATTATTAATGTTAATGTTAAGAATAATCTAATCATCATTTAATTAATCATCTAAGGTGCTAGATGCCACTTATGTGCTCAAATTGGGTGGGATGGACCATGATAGAGGTCTCTGTGTGCAGGAGGAGATGCTGAGGTGTGATTTCAGCCCGATGTTGGAGAGAACACAAAGACTCCCCTGTCATATTCACCACCCGTGGAGGTGGCTCCTCTCATATTCACCACCCGTGGAAAACATGAGAGGCCAAAATAGAGCAGCTGCATTGCAGCGTGATCCC
>NW_010177214.1:0-6262 GCF_000695765.1 Mesitornis unicolor
CTAAGGAGAGTCTCCCCCTCTAGTAGATGTGACTGACACCCCTAAGTCCTTTTTGTGGGTGTGAGGTTTGTTTTTGGTTTTGTTTTTTTTAATGCAAGTGTTTTCTGATGTCTCAAAGTATCTACAAATGTTGGTAGACTGGGCTTCCTCATGAAGCATTGGTTTCACTACTAAAGCAATCAGTTGATCTCCTTTTGTCCTTTCCATTTAATATAGTGATAGATAGTTTTTTCACCTACTTACTTTGCAATATATTTATTTTTAATTAAACTTTCTTGGTGCTGTTATCTAATTACATAGGATCAAGGCAGGACCGCAGTTGAAAACTGGAAATGTGAAGCAAGTGCTAAGATGCTTGCTTTTATCTTTGCATTTTATTCCTTTGTATCATCAAATGACATTCCAAGCATTTTTGGATCATGTGATATTTATGCTGAGTAGATCAGGAATTGCTATGAACTTTGACTTTAGTGGCAAACTAATTTTTTCTAGTTTAACTCTTGTATCTCCTACTTCATCGCCTAATAATTGCATAGTACCTATTCTTAACAGAAAACACTTTCATCCACAGCAGTTCTAGACTAGTTCTAAAGCTCCCTCAGCAGCAGCTTCAGTCTCACAGATTTTATGTATTAAAACTCATATGGTCTCTTTTTTTCACAGCATGTGCTTAAAGTAATTAAGATCTGACAAATGCTGTTAGTCCTTTCAAACGGGATTCAGAATGTTGCAATATTTCTGTGTTGACATGACCCAAGTAACAGTATGGGCAAATGCAATATCCATGTCTCTCTGAAGTGCAACTTCAAAAAGATGACAAAGTGTAACGATTTCTCACAAGGAATCACTGCAATATTTAAAGAAAAAAAGCATGCATTTTGTTGTAATGTGATTGCTGGAGAGTTGTTTCAAAATCATTTTTCAAGACTGAAAGGAGGGAAGTGGTTGTGAGCTTGAAGGCAACATAAACATTGGACATAGTTACTGTACTGTCTGAAGTCTAAAATAAACTATTTACAAGGTCTATTAATCTGTTTAGCAAAAAGATGTAGGAGATTAGGACCTTCAACCCTCAGGTAGTTGCACAATGCATCTGAATGTTATGGATTGTTACATAATCTCTTCTGCTGACAGTTTCTTAAAGTCTTGTAAATTGCTTTTTTAAAAAGAAGAAATTACTAATCCCTTGTCTTTAGTTGACGGGCTCAGTTTTAGAAGATGCCTGGAAAGAAAAAGGAAAGAATGATATGGAGGAAATTATTCAGAGAATTGAAAATGTTGTGTTGGATGAAAACTGTAGCAGGTGAGAAGATAAATTTATGTGCAGTGTTTTGGCTTTATATTAAACAGAACACCTTAAAAATATTAAAAAAATAATGAATGTGTCCAAAATGTTACCTTAAAATCTTTCATTTACAAAAAGTAAGGTGATATTTTGGTCACTTCCCATGTAATAAAGTAATTTTCAGTTGGGGAGGGATTTGTTTAATTTTTGTTTGGCTGGTTGGTTTTTATCTTTTACGAAAGATGCATATTCCACTTAATGAGATGATGGTGGTTTTGGGGCGGGTGGTTGTGTTTGGTTGTTTCTTTGGGTTTGTTTGGGGTTTTTTGTTTGGTTTGGTTTGGTTTTTTTAAACCTTTAGGTGTTAATCTTCCTTAAGTGCTTTAGGCTCTAAAAACATATATAAATACAAAAAGCAATAGTAGCAATATCTCATGGTTTATATTTTTAATCTGAATTTAGAAGCATAAAATATAGTGTACAGATTGCTATAAATTTAAGGGTAATATGGAATATGCTTTTTTTTTCTGGAGAACATACCTTTTTGATAGACTCTTACTACAGGCTGGAAAAGAATGAGTAGTTGGGTAATATATTTTGCTTCTCAACTTGCAATCAACTGTATGCATGAGGTTATCTTATTTTGTTGAACTTCATCCTCATTTTTTCAGGCTTACTAAAAACCTATAAAGGGTTCAAACATTGTTACCTGATATCTTGCCATATGGAGGGAGGACAGCAGGTAGCTGGTAGCATCTGTTGGTTGTAATTTAGCTGCCTCCCAGGGAAGTTGGGGAAAAATCTTGCTTTAGGAACCAGAGAAAATATTGGGTTGGCCAACAAGTAATTGTGGAGGTTTTTTTCTGGGTAAATGAAAGGCAAATTTTTCATGGGAAACAAACTGTATTAAACAATATAGCATCCATTTTGTTAAATTGCCTTTTGCATCTTTCAGGCAACTTCATGATTCCATGCTCAAAAAAATTCTTTTTCAGCAAAAAACAGTTCCAAGAACGATTTGATATCCTCATCAGCAGTGAAGGTTTTACCATGCAAGGCATTTCGTAAAGAACAAAACAAATGGTAGTCTGATGGTGCCAGGTCTGGTGAATATGGTGGATGTGGTAACACATCTCTTCCAAGCTGTAACCATTTTTGACGAGTGAACAAACTTGTATGTGGTCTAGCGTTATCATGGAGAAACACACCACCTTTGTGATTCACCCGTTCTGGATGCTTCTGTTTGATGGCATCATTGAATTTATCCAGTTGACAACAGTACATGTCCAAATTATTAGTTTGGTTCCTTAGAAGCAATGTAAAATACACAATGCCTTTGAACTCCCACCAGACTGACAGCGTAACCTTCCTTTGGTGAATATCTGCTTTTGAAGTGCTTTGAGCTGGTTCATCACACTTCCTCCACTGTCTGTTTCGTTCATCGTTGTTGTTGTAGACAATCCACTTGTCATTGCCTGTTATCATACATTTCAGAAATGGATTGTTTTCTTCATGTTTCAAAAGAGAATCGCAGATGGTTAATGCGCTTAGTGAGACTGATTTATTTGAGCTCATATGGTACCTAAGTACAGAGCTTCTGAATGTATCCAAGTTTTATTTAGCAAACCAGTTTTGATGCTGCTGTAGTTTTAAGGCATCTTCACCATTGTTGTGGTTTAACCCAGCAAGCTGCTAAAACACCACAAAGTACACTCACTTGCACTCCCCCTCTCCCATGGGAGGGAGAAGAGAATCGGGAGATTAAAAGTGAAGAACTCATCAGTTGAGACAAAGACTATTCAATAATTAAAAAAAAACAAACTGAAATAATAATAATGCTAATGAATTGTAACAAAAATAGGAAAGATAATAAACCAACCAAAGCTATACTCAGCTCAAAAACGGCAGATGCTCGCCATGTGCCAACGAAAATGCAACAGGGTAGGGGTAAGCCTCAGGAACTGAAACAGGCTGTCATCTTGAAGGAGCATGGAAGGAAGGAAAGAGAGGTAAGAGATTGAGGTCATCCCCAGCAAACTCCCCAATTTATAGTGAGTGTGATGTTTATGGGATAGAATACATCTTTATTGGTCAGCTTGGATGATACCCAGATCATCTGTCCTGGGTTACCTGTTGCAAAGAGTCCCTGGGCTCTTGCTTCCCCCCCACTTCTCTTGTGCAGAGAGAAGGGGGGAGGGGAAACAAACAAACATTTTTTTAAATGAAACTGTAACCACAGGTGCAGGCAAAACCTTGAAAAAATTAAATATCTGCCAGTGAGAACAAAAAACAATAACCTTATCAGCTTCATAAGGAAAACGACTCCATCCCAGCCAAAGCTATAATGTGAAGTTGCGTTCATTAAAGCTCAAACACTGCTTTCTCAAAAATCCAGCTCTAGCTGCAGCATTAAAAGGGATTCTCCAATTCAGTCCCAGAAAAACCAGGACAAGCATACACTTCACATAACTTCTCATGAGCTTGCACAGCATTTTTTCCTTTTCGGATGTAATACAGCAAAATGACGAAAATGTTCCTTTTGATTTTTCCATTTTGAACCTGATGTCAAATAAATAATTAATTAAATTGTGCACTTTTTCTAAAACAAGCTTCAACTGTCAGCTGTCAAGTTACATAATGAATTTGCCATTTAAAATGAAGTTAGCTACATTTCAAGACATATATGTCCATCTTTTTAAAGAAAATTCCGAAATTACTTTTTGGCCAGCCCAATATATAGCAGAAGCCTGAGACTTCTAAGATACAGAAGCACAAGCTTCTTTTAATAGGGGAAGCAACTGAAGATTATTTTTCTTGAGACACACTGAACTTTTCTCCATGGACTAGCTTGAAAGAAGAAAGCAATTTCTCTTATTTTAGGCATTAAATCTAATGTATTGAAGATATTACTTTTCACTGTTGACTACAGAATTTCAATGTGATTTAGAGAGCTGAAGTTAGGATATAAATTAGATTATTAAAATACAATTTGAAGATCACCCCGTTTTCCTCGGTGCCATCCTTTTATAAGAAAATTATTTATTCCTTAACTTATGCTGCGAATTTGGTATCTTGATTTAAAACCTATAGCAATTTTTATTTCATATAGACTCCTTACCTCACCACAGAGGGTGTGGAGAGAGAGAGTCTCATAACTGATAGGGACACATAAAGCATCTAGACTCAGAGGAAAATAAAACCCACAACTAACTTGATTATCTGCAGACTGCACCAACTTTTCTTTTTTGAAGGCATGGGGGTTTTTTTGTTTTCTTTTGTTTTTTGAGATTTAGCTGTCTAGTATATGCAAGTTATAGCCCAATTATTGCTTAGCACAAAACGTTCTAACTTTTGTGATGCTTCTGTTTATTTCAGAGAGGTGAAACATATGCTTCTGAAACTAGTAGAACTACGATCAAGTAACTGGGGTAGAGTTCATGGAACTTCTCCACATACAGAAGCTATCCCTGAAAATGACCCAAACTATTTTATGGTATAAATGTATTGACACTTCAGTTCCTTAATTTAATGTGAATTTAACTTGATTCATAGGCAGTCATATTGCTGAAAGCTACAAACAACTGTTTCTCTGAACACGTGTAACTTGCTCTGTAACTTTATTCTTAGAATGAACCAACATTTTACACTCCCGATGGTGTTCCTTTCACTGCAGCAGATCCAGGTACGTCACAAGTTTAGTATACCTGTCTTCTCAGTCTTTTTTAAAAAGTTGTAATTAAGTTTCTGTCCTGTTGAAGTACATAAAAAAGTTGTTCTTAAAATATCTGAAACTCATACAACTTAAAAGACAAAATTAAGTCTGAATTACTGGCTTTGTGTAACACATTTCTTATTCTGTAGTAAAAGAAGGTAAATGTTTGAAAAAGAGAATGTGCATTTGAGTTCATGTAGTTCAGAAGAATTTGTGCCATAGTCTTCAGCACTTGGTCTCTCCAGGAAGTCAGAAATCTTCAAGTTGTCTTCTGTTTGTCCACTGTTAGTAGAAAAAGGGTTTGTTTCTTCCTTGGTTTCTTTGTTTTCTATAATCTGAGCACAACTTGGCATGACATCATTTGAGGTAAAGACATCTGTGGCTACCTTTACAGTTCTCTGGGAAGATACATATCAGAGGTTGATTAATGTCCTGAGAAAACACTGTAGCAGGAGTTTTTTTCTATAATGTGTTTCATGCCATTTATGGTTTCATTAAATAGGCTATTTTCAAACTGTATAGATCTATGTTTAGAGGACTAGTCTTATATATTACGTGGTCTCATTTTTACTTTGCCAGATTACCAAGAAAAATACCAAGAGCTGCTTGAAAGAAAAGATTTGTTTCCAGAATATGAAGAAAATGGAACAGATCTATCAGGACCTGGAGATCAGTATGTTTTATTTTTGAGTGATAGTTGTGGGGGTTTTTTAACACTAGTTATTTTTACTGCAAATGTAGGAATCCACTCTTGAGAAAAATAAAACTAAATAATATTATTATTTAGCCCTACAATGGAAGTTATGTATTTGTTCAGGTGTAAGTTGGCTTGTAATCACACAAGTTTGAAACAAATTTTGTATTTATCCAACTGAGTAGGGCAATTAAATTTAAGGTATTTTTGCACACGCAGAAACATACTCTTTTCTGCATTTAAAAAAAATAAGTTTGCAAGCAAAATGAAGCACCAGACCTTCGAGTGTTGGTAGTGAAGCAACTGGAATTCATTTGACTGATGCACATACACATCCTAGCTAGAGATAATTACAAAATTAAGTGTTTTTCAAAGGAAGGAAGTTTTTAAGTTTCTCTCTTCAGGATAAGTAGTATTCCTTTAATTAAATGGCTAATCTAGTAGAACAAGAAAAGCAACCTAATGGCAAAAGGGGGAGCAGTAGATGAGAATATAGTCTAACTTTCTGAAACTAGTTTATAAGAATTTGATAGGAACCAGGACCTCTTCAAGCGATTGCTAAGGGAAATCC